>NW_014011407.1:8339-11022 GCF_000611645.1 Monoraphidium neglectum
CCCCCCTGGACCCCCCAGCTGCGAGGCTTCTGCCACTAGCACTTGCTGCTTGGAGCGCACCGACTGGTCGCACCACGCGCATGGGGGTTTGTTGTCGCCGCTATTGCAGTCCTCTGCGCTGGATAAGACGCTGCAGGCTGCGTCAGCTGCCGCCGCTCTGATCAAGGCGGGTCTGAGGGCGTCGTCTGGCTTTGGGGCAGTGAGGGCTGCGACGATGAACAGCGGATGGACGTCGCACTTCCTGGACCATGTCTCGTTGTTGTTCCAGGAGCACTGTAGTGTTGAGGCGACAGAGGGGTGGCACGGTGAGTTCGGCGGAGCGCACCAACAGCACACGCACGGGTACGAGCGGCTCACGGGAACGAGCGGTGTGGTGTGCGCTCATGGATTAAGCCATTTTTTTGACGTCCACAATCAACAATCACCTGAGCGCCAGGTATGATACCCTTCAAAAGTTGGGTGTAGCGTCCTCGAGGCGCTTCTGCAATGACAGGACGTGGTACCTTCGATTTTCTCGGAGCAGCACTCACCAATGTACATATCACAATGAGGGCCAGCAGGCACAAAAAGACCTTGCGGCAGATCATTGCTTGTTTTCCATTACGATATCATAATGCTGCAATTGCGTTTTCATCGACGATTTTTTTTGAAAGCAAGTACGTGTGCGCCACATTATTGACGACACTGCGCAGTTGGCCTGGGTGCCCTTCCTCGCAGTGTGAGTCAACATTCACACCTGTTCATGTGGTCCCCCGCTTCGTAGCCCTCCGCAGCCCGTGCGCTATCCTCGCGGCGGCTGTTTTGAAGGCGATCAGTACTTGCTTTAAAGCCGCACACGGCGACTCTAACACGCCACCACCACAAGTAATTCCACACATTCCACGGTCAGCGCCAAAAAGCTGTCATGAGCCAAACCAATGGCAATCAATGGGACGAGCTTCCCTCAGGTGGGGTGAGGCTGCCTTGTTCGGATAATTGCGAGAGAATCAAGCCGCCGCAAGGTGCCTCCCCAGTGTGTGGAGTAGGCCCAAACAGGCTGGCTTCAAGAAAACTGCTTGGTACTGCGCATCGCCCCACTCGACCAGAAATGTGGTGCTCTTACTGGCGCGATAGATGATGGTTTTATGAAAGGATGGACAAGAAGCAGGCAGCAATTGCATGAATAGCGATGATGATGGTGGTCGCCTGCACGCCAGAGCAGGGCGGCCGGCAGTGGGCACGCGACGCCCGCGGTGCTGCCGTGGCTGTGCGGGAGCGCAAAGACGCATGCGTAGCCGATTGTAAGGCGGCGGATCGCCACCAATGCTTGTTTTGTCGGGCACCACAGTTGGAAAAAGGTGGTGGCGGCCACGAAATCGGCCCAGAGGTGTGCAGCGCTTGGAAGTGCAGTGCAAGCGTATGTGAATGGAGCTGTGATTGCAGCTGAGCGATGCATGGCAGGCCTGGCGGGAGGCCAAAAGAGCACGCCCCTTGCCATCAATGAAGCGCATCAAACACATCCGGAGAGGCTGTCCTGCACCTGGCCCACCTCAGGCCCCGGGCACAGCCAGCCCCGCCGACGTTGCGATCCCCAAAACCCAACTGCACAAACTGGGCAGCGCCCGCACATACGCCACGGCTCGCGGGAGGGCCGCTTGCTGATCACTCACCACTAAATCACGGCGCCCACATGCCCCACGAGATTATACAGGTCGCCTTTTCAGCGAGCCAGTTAGTAAGACCGCTCGCGGGGATTGGGCCCCATGGCAAGGCGGCCGCCCGGCCGCGAAGCCGTACCTGTAGCACCCTGTCCCCGTCACCCCGTCAGGCCGCCTGGCCTGACGGTGACAGGCTCGCCCCTGTCCCTGTCAGCGCCTGTTCTGGCTGTGCACGACCAACGAAGCTGTGCCCCTCAAGGCAGCCAGGCCGACGGGCCTGGCGGAGCATAGGCTGCCGCGTCAGCGCCTGTCGTCGTCAGCGCCTGACCTGGCGGCGCCTGTCCTCGTCAGCACCTGTCCTGGCGGCGCCTGTCCTCGTCAGCGCCTGTTTTGGCTGCGCACGATGTCTGCAATGTCGGGGTTCCCCTCCTCACTGTAACCGGGCGGCGCGAGCGTGACGCCCCACGACGCGCCAGTCTTGGGGCCGGCACGCAGCGCGTCGGCGGCCCACTCCCCGTGGCGGCCGGCCTTGAGGTGCTGCTCGGGCTCCAGGTGGGCCTGCGGCAGGGTTTAGGGGCTGGTGTGGCTGGGTTCAGGGGCCGGCTGTTGAAGAACCAGAACGGATTGGTCAGTCAAAGGGCTGGTAGTGGTTTTGGAGGGGTTTTTGGTTTTTGTTGCAGCGCTGCTTTACTGGGGTGTACCACAAGCTGGCGGGCGCTCCTGCAAACGGGCTAGGCCCCAGGCCGCATTATGCGCACGACGCGGGCAGGCCAGACACGCGACCCCGCGATGCCCCCGCAGTTCGCAAAAGGACGCCCGCAAGCCCCCGCGCGCCTCAGCGGGGCGCGCCCCCAGCGTTAATCTGCCTCGCCGCGTAGATCGCAAAGTGATCGTGCGGACCACCAGCAAGCCCGCAGGGCCGCCCACCTGCTCTGCATCTGCATGGTATGGCAGCCGCCGCTGCGCCAGAAGACTGGGGTCCACCGCGCCCCCTGGGTCGTGCCGCGCGTGCTCCCAGCCCTCCACCCTCCCCATCAGCGCCGCCC
>NW_014011406.1:0-10021 GCF_000611645.1 Monoraphidium neglectum
AGCCTGGATGGCTCCAGGAGCGGGCGACCGCGGGACGCTGTAACAATCCTAATCCTTGATGTTGGGGGTCAGGCGCTGCCAGGCGGGGGGCGCTGCATGACCTGCGGTTGATGAGACGGGACCGCCGACTGGCGGTTGCAACACAACCCCTGAAACGAAGGTGTTTGTTGGAAGCAGCAAAAACGCAGTTGCAGGCTTGTGAGAGCACAGACTGCCTGCGGTCCGATTAAGTGATCTTTGATGACAGCTTGCTTTGATTATGATTATTGCAGCGCAGCCCACAAAGAAAAACCCAGGGAAGCAATTGTCAACAACGTCCGGCTTGCTTTTTGGTTTTCACCGCACTCAGCCGCACCATCACAAGCGCCACGCGTCTAGAACAACATGAAACGGTCGCTAGCCGCGGCGGCAACCAAGGCCGCCGCGGCGCCATGCGCGCAGACGGCCTCGGCGAGCGCGATTGCGGAGCGCCGCAGCAGCCTGCTGTCGGTGTCGTCGCGGTTTGTCACGTTGAAAGCACGAATAGTGACTACCTTATCGCGGCAACAGCCAGCACAATGGCCAGCAGCGCCACCTGCTGGCGGTCCCCCTCAGTGACGGCCGGCAGCCAGTGCGGCTCGGAGCCGGCGGCCGCCCCGGGCGTCTCCGCGCGGCCCTGTGGCCTCGACAAGCAGCTGCACGAGGGCGGCCACGGGGCCGGGCTGCGCCAGGGCTTCATGAAGGAGACGCGCGTTTTCAATGTGTTGCGGGTGCCTGGCGGCGCGGAAAGCAGGGCACTAGCAAGAGGGTTGTCCGATCGTGGGCGCAGCAAAGTTAGCGAAGCTGTAGTTGCGGCGGCTGCGCTTCTGTAGCCCAGACTTGCAAGGGTTCCTTGAGATCGCTGAGGGGCGCCGATCTTGTTGTTTCAGGCAAGAGGCTGCGAGCTGGTGATGTGCTTTTTGCTCACAGGAGGGCACGAAGGAGAGCGAGCGCCGGGCAAGCTGCAAACCCACAGCTGCCATCCAGCTGCGTGGCCAGCGCCTGTACACTGGCACGCGTCAGCAGCGGCGTGTTAGCAAGCCGCCGCGCCAGGGAGCGCTGCACAAAAGCCTGAACGGTTTGCCGTGCCTCGTGCATGTCGCCGGCCACCGCGCAGCGCTGCAAGTTGCGCGCCAGGGCAGCCACGTCCCCATACAGGCCTCTGGGGAGCGTGCCATGGCGACCTATATCGACCTCCGCAATGACCACATTAGACGCGTTCATGCTGTTGCCCTCACGACGGAGCACCGGTGATGCCTCGAAATTAGTGAATTGCGAGGCAAAAACTAGGCTGTCTTATGTTCTAGGTGCGGTGAGTGGCCGAGTCGAGAAGAAAAAGAGCGGCGGGCGTATTCTGCTGCCATTTCAAACCAGGCGAGGTCTGGTCGCGAATCACCACTCTCGTGCCGACCGAGGCACCAAGTTGGTATCACCCTCTGTGTGACCAGGAAAGTGTGGACTAGACATCTGCTCGCCTAACATTGCTTTGAACAAAACAGGCAATAGCTAGTGAATCATCTATGGGAACCCTGATACCGATACCTTGTCAACTGTTGAGACGGCCACCTTCGTCAGATCGGTGTCTTCGAGGCCAAGCTCGCAAGCGCGACGTCATTCTAGGGTTTGCTCCCTTCACCACCGACAGCGCGCTGGGCCCTCGCGGCCCGCCACCCCCAGAGCCCCTGGATGCGGACGTGGCTGCCCTGGCGCGCGACCTGCAGCGCTGCGCCGTGGCCAGCGACACGCACGCGGCACGCCAAGCCTACCTGACCTTCGCCCGGCGCTGCCTCACACGGTGCTCCACCGACGTGCCACTTCTGACGCGCACCAGCATAGAGGCGCTTGTTGAGCAGCTGCAAGGAAGCTGCGGGTTTGCAGCCTGCTCCTCCCTCCTCGTGCTCAACGGCCTCGTGTGAGAGCTGACACCGGCTGGCTCCCCATGCCTTGCCAGCAACTGCAACACGCCAGCGTCCCAGCAGCACGGCGGAGCCCAACCTCAAGGGTCGCATCTGCTGCATGAGCGAGCGGCCCACCCCACTTGTCATGCCTCCCAACAGCACCTCCTCAATGCCCTCACCCTTGCTGACCACGGCACATACATACACCCTGCTTTTCGCGCCACCAGGCACCCCCAACGTCTTGAAGACGGGCGTCTCCTTTTTGAGGCCCTGGCACGACCCGCCCCCATGGCTGCCCTCATGTGGCTGCTGGTTGAGGCCACAGGGCCGCGCGGGGACGGCTGGGGCAGCGGCAGCACCGGCGGCGGCTCGGAGCCGCTCTGGCTGGCGACTGCCATGGATGGGGATCGCCATCAGATGGCCGTGCAGGCCGTCTCGCTGGCCGCCGGCGCGATGGGGCTGGTCATCAATCGTGCTGACGATGCGAGGGGCCGCGATGATGCCGACAGCAGGCAGCGGCGGTGCTCCGTGGTTGCGCTCACCGAGGCGTTCTGTGCGGCGCCTGGGGCCGCGGCAGGCTTTGTTGCCGCCGCCGCGAGCGAGGAGCTGCTGCGGCGGCCGACTGGACCGGTGTTGTCATTTTTCTGGCTGCTAAGCCACCTCGATGGCGTCGTGGAACCACCAGCTGCCGCGGAAGAGCTGGCAATACGCGTCGCCACGCAGCTGGAGCCGTGCGCGGCTGAAGCCGCCGCGCTGGCCTGCAGAGCGCTGCGGGCCGGGCTGGCTGGCTTTGGCGACCGCAGCTTCACGCCCCTGGGGCTGTTGCAGCTGCTGAGCTACAGCGCCGCCGGCGCAGCCGCTCTGATGCAGCGGCC
Source organism: Monoraphidium neglectum (assembly GCF_000611645.1). NCBI lineage: Eukaryota > Viridiplantae > Chlorophyta > Chlorophyceae > Sphaeropleales > Selenastraceae > Monoraphidium > Monoraphidium neglectum. Next base: position 2,792 of record NW_014011406.1, read on the forward strand.
GCTAGCGGAGGGGATTGGCCTGATGGTGCCCTTCCTTGCGCTGCCGCAGCGCGGCGACAGCCGCAGCAGAGGGGCCCACAGCGGCAGCGACGCTGAGAGGAGCGCATCAGCAGGTGCACAGCAGGGCGTGCCAGCCGGTGCGGGAAGCCAGATGGCGTGTCAGTCTGCCTTGGATGGCAACATTCTTATAACGATCGGCAGGGTTTTTAACCATGTAGCGCACATGAGGCGGGAGCACGAGCAGGGCGGCGCAGAGGGCGGGGTGCAAAGCGTCTGGTCAAGCGCCTCAAGCAGGGCTGCTGACCCCGAGCTCGTGCGCGCCGCGGTGGCGGCGCTCACAGGGCCGCTGCTGGAGGTCGCGGCCGGGCGGGGCGGCGCAGCAGGACTGCACGGCGAGGCCAGGCTTTGCATGGCTTTTCAGGCAGTGCAGGCCTTGGATCAGAGCGTTTGGAGCATCGGGGCTGGCGCCCCGCGAGCTCTAATAGGTCAAGAGCACTGCAGCAGCAGCAGGCCAGCTACGGCCGCGGGCAGGGGCAGATGCGAGGGCGAGGGCGAGGCGCTGCCCATTCATTCGCACCCCGGTTCGGCAGCGGCTCTCGCTGGGGTTCTGCACGCAGCGCTCGGGGCCGCCGACAGCAGCTGCGTCGGCCGCATGATCGTCGCCACATCTGCTACACTGCTGAACACAGTCGCCATGGCGTGCGGCGGCCCCGCGTGCACCCAGTGGTGCCGCGACGCGCTCGCGGCGCGGCTGCCCGCGCTGCTGCTGCGCGCGGCCGCGCAGCTCTCAGCCCAGCAGGACAACCCCCTCGGCGCCGCCAGGGCGGCGTGTGCGGCGTGCCTGATTGCATACACGGAACATGACGAGACTTCGGTGGCCAGGCAGGGGACCAGGTGGGCCCCGCCACCGCCAAAAAGCGCAAGGACAGTGACAGAGATCAGGTCCAGAGCGTTGGAGGCGCTGGTGGCGAGCGCCGGCGATGGCTGCCCGGAAGCTGCGGTGGTGGCAGTGGGGTGCGCCCTGCGCGCTTGCGATCGCTCAGGCGGCTGCGCGGCCGACCTGGCCGCTCGTCCTGGAGCCGCAACCGCCCTCGTGGGCGCACTCCTGCGCTGCGCGGCTGTGGCCCGGGCGGCCGGCCCCGGGGGCAGTCGCGATGGCCTCCGTATGGCGTACGGCGCAGTGCTGGCCGGGCTGCTGCTGACGAGGATTGCTGCGGCCGCATGCGAGGACGATGCCGAGGCCAACGATGTGGCAGAGCGGCAGTGTCAGTATATGGAAAAGATCGTTTGGGCCAACCTCAATGACAATCTTGAGAAGGCGCATGCGGCGGCAGAGGCTGCGCTCCTGCGGCTGGGTGCAGCCAGGGGGCGAGGTGGGGCGCTGGCGGCGGACGCGGAAGCTGCCCTGGGCTTCATGCGGCGCCGCGAGGCGCCGCCGCCGCTGCCGGGGCCGGGGCCCCTGCCGCGGCCCGACGGTCGGCGCTGCCTGGCGTGCGGCAAGGGGCGTGGTGACGGGCTGACGCTCAGGCGCTGCAGCGGCTGCAGGGCGGAGGGCGTGTTGTACTGCTCTGTGGAGTGGTGAGCCTGGGATGTTGGGTGCGACTCGTCGCCCCTGGTCGGGAGAGAATTGCAATTTGGGCGGGGACAGCAGCAACAGGGGACAGGGTATCAAGAGGATTGTTGCCAAAACCAGAGTCAGTATATCAGCATTGAGCATTGATGTCACAGTTAGGGCGGGGCCAGTGTATGTGCCTGCTGCGGCCAAAGCCAGCCGCACCACAAAACATCAGGGCGCCGTCCCCCTCACCACATTTTCCTTGCTGACGCCACCCCTCGCCCCGCAACCGCACGCGTGTGCTTGTGTCCTGAGCCCCGCAGTCAGCGCAGCCACTGGCGTGCCCACAAGGCAGACTGCCGCGCGGCGAGGGGCGGCGCTTGATCCAGAGATCGCAAAGGCGGAGGGTGGGCTGGAGGGGGGCGATCCATCAACGGGTGTGGCCATGTTGGCCACAGTGCACCAGGAGGCGGCGGAGTTTGACGCTGCAATGCATGGCGTTTGATTAGGGCGGGCGAGTAGTAGGGGCTTTTGGATACAGTTGGAATGATGGCGGTCACGCGCTCCTGGTGCCCAGCCGCGGCGCTGCCTGCCTTCATGACCCGCTGCGGTTGTCATGAGAAGTGACTGGCGGTTGGAAACCCCTGGATTATCTGTTGCGTGGAGTAAACGGCAGTCGTAGGCCTTTGAGAGCACAGACTTTCTGCAGGATAAACTGATGTTTGAGGACAGCTTGCTTTGATTACATAGGATTATTGCGGCGCAGCCCAGAACCTAGGGAAGCCATTGACAACCGCATCCGGCTGGCTTTCGGTTGTCCCCGCACTCAGCCGCACCATCACTGGCGCAACTCGTTGAGAAACAAGCTCAAACGGTCCTTGTCTCGTCGGATCACTTTTGTCGAGGACGCACTTGTACTCGTTAGGGCAACGGCACGACCATGAACGCCTCTGAATTATTCGCCATCGATGTCGGTATATGTCGCCATGGCCCGCCTCCTCCACAGCCCCTGGATGCAGACGTGGCTGCCCTGGCGTGCGATCTGCAGCGCTGCGCGGCGACCAGCGACATGCATGCGGCACGCCAAGCCCTCCAGACATTCAAGGAGCGCTCCCTGGCGCGGCGGCTCCCAAACGCGCCGCTCCTGACGAGCGCGAGCATACAGGCGCTGGCCAAGCAGCTCGACGGCAGCTGCGGGTTTGCAGCCTGCTCGGCGTTCGCACTCCTTCACGCCCTCCTGTGAGCGAAGCACACAGCCGGCTCGCAGCCTCTTACCTTATATGATGAGAGCAGTTTTCTTAAGCAATGCAAGCACAATGAGACAAGTCTGCACGTGACTGTAGCAGCTGCCGCACAAGCAACGTACGGCTCCATGCTGGCCCTGTTTGCTGAGTTGACAAGGGGAACCCGCCTTGCTCGCGCCCTGCGCTGCGCGCCGCCAGGCAACCGCACCACAATGAAGACGAGAGGTGCCTGTACAAGGCCCTGGCACGACCCGCCCCCATGGCTGCCCTCATGTGGCTGCTGGTTGAGGCCACAGGGCCACGCGGGGGCGGCTGGGGCGGCGGCAGCACCGGCGGCGGCTCTGAGGCGCTCTGGCTGGCGGCTGCGACGGAGGCGGACCGCCAGCAGATAGCGCTGTGGGCCGCCACACTGGCCGACTGCGCTATCAGGCTGGCCATCAGTCGTGCTTGCAAAGAGAGGTTGCGCGGCGGCCCAGGCAGCCGAGGCGATTGGCGCGCGGTGGGCGCGCTTGCAGATGCGGTGTGTGGGACGCCTGACGCGTTGGCGGCGTTGGTGGCCGCCGCCGGGCAGGTCGAGTCGCTGCGGCAGCCGGACAGCCCAGTGCACTCGTTGTTTTGGATGCTGATCCGTACTTGGGATCAAAGGGACCCGCCTCGGGTCTTTGTAGAGACAATGGCTGCGGCCGCGACGCAGCTGGAGCCGTGTGCGTGTGAAGCCGCCGCGTTAGCCTGCGGGGCCCTGCGCGCCGAGCCGGCCGGCGGCCGCACCGGCTGGCCCCTGCCCCTGGCGCTGCTGCAGTTGCTCAGTTTCAGCGCCATGGGCACGGCTGCGCTGCTGCGGCTGCCGCCGGGCGAGGGGCTCGAGGCTTTGGTGCCCTTGCTTGTTCTGGGGGAGCGCGGCGACGGTCGCAGCGGCGGCAGCAGCAGAACCGGGGGGAGCGCAGCGCCCCCTGCCCAGCAGGGCGCGCCAGCCGATGCAACAAGAGAGGCGGAGATCCGCTACAACGTCGTTTATGATGTTATCAATATCATCTACACTGTGTTCAAATACAGGGCGCCCCTTGGACAGCAGGGCCAGCAGCCGGGCGGCGCCGGCACTGTGCCGCCCAGCAGGACCCACCAGAGCGCATCCAGCGGGGGCGCTGGCCCCAGGCACGTGTCTGCCGCCGCAGCGGCGCTCACCGGGCCGCTGATTGAGATCGCGGCCGGGCGGGGCGCCGCGGCGGGGTTGCGCGGCAAGCCCAGGTGGTCGGTGGCATGGTTGGCTTTGCAGGCCTTGGAGCAGAGCATCAAGGCGGTGGATGCAGCCAAGCTGGCAGGGGGTGCTGGTGGGCCAGGCTTTGGTGCAGGTGTGGTGGAGCACGAACCCCTGGCCCTCTTCTTGTATCCCGGGTCGGCGGCGTCGCTCGCCTCCGCGCTGCAAGGCGGCCTCGAGGCCGCCGCCCGCAGCGGACGCGGCGACAAGGGCAGAAGCCCCGTCGCCGCGGCCGCCCAGCTGCTTTTTGCCGCCGTCACGGCGCCCCAAAGTCAAGAGCGCTCCTGCTGGTACCGCGAGGCACTCGCGGCGAGGCTGCCGCAGGTGCTGTTGCGCACGGCGGCGCAGCTCTCCACCCAGCAAGACGACCCTGCCAACGCCGCCAGGGCGGCCAGCGCCGCGTGCGTGATGGCGTACGCGGCCGACGATGAGTGTGTGGCTGTCGACACACGGGAAGAAAGGCGTGATGAGGAGGCAAGCGGCGAGCCCGTGTCAGGGATCAGGGCTAGGGCGCTGGAAATGCTCGTGGCGTGCGCCGGCAGCGCCTGCGCGGGCGCGGCACAAACAGCGGTGTTCGGAGCAATGTGCTCTCGTGGTTCTTTGAGCTGCGCTGCGGCCGACTTGGCCGCGCATCCCGGGGCCGCGACCGCCCTTGTGGGCGCTCTCCTGCGCTGCGCGGCTGCGGCGCGGGCTGCTGACCCTGGGGCCAGCCACGAGAGCTGCCGCCTCATGGCGGCCGGGGCAAACATGACTCCTCTTCTGCTGTCACTGATGGCGTGTTGTGCTGTCGGGGAGCCGCATGGTGAGGCCATGGAGGCGGTTTTGCGGCAGCAGCGCCGGCTTGCAGAAGAGGCAGTGCATGTCGCGCGGGGGGACATTGAGGCCGAGCTTGCAGCGGCGGAGGCTGCGCTGCTGCGGCTGGGTGCAGCCGGAGGGCGAGGTGGCGCGCTGGCGGCGGACGCGGCAGCCGCCATGGGCTTCCTGCGGCGCCGCGAGGCGCCGCCGCCACTGCCTGGACCGGGGGCCCTGCTGCAGGCCGGCAGTCGGCGCTGCTTGGCCTGCGGCAAGGGGCGTGGCGGCGGGGTGATACTCAGGCGGTGCAATGGCTGCAGGGCGGAGCGCGTGTTCTACTGCTCTGTGGAGTGGTGAGCCCGGGATGTTGGAGGCGACCCGTCGCCCCTGGCCGGGAGAGAATTGCAATATAAGCGGGGACCGCAGCAACAGAGGACAGGGTATCATGAGGATTTTTGCCAATACCAGGGTCAGTATATCAGCGTTGAGCATTGAGGTGACAGTGGTGACAGTGAGGGGCCGGTGAGCCTGCTGCGGCCAAAGCCAGCCGCACTACAAAACATCAGCGTGCCCGACCCCTCACCACCCTTTCCTTGATGATGTCACCCCTTGCCCTGCGGCCGCACGCGTGTGCCTGTGCCCCGTGCCCCGCAGCCAGCGCGGCCACTGGCATGCCCACAAGGCAGACTGCCGCGCGGCGAAGGGCGGTGCCTGATGATCCAGAAGTCGCGGAGGCTGAGGGTGGGCTGGAGGAGGGCACCCCCATCAAGGGATGTGGCCGTGTTGGCCACAGTGCACCAGGGGGTGGAGTTGGACGGGAGCTGCAATGTATGGCGTGTGTTTGGGGCGGGCGAGTAGTAGCGGTTTTTGGAAACACTCAGGGTGAAGTTGGCGTTCAGGCGCTGCCACTCGCAATGCTGCCTGACCTGCGGTTGTCATGAGACGAGACCGCCGACTGGCGATTGCAACCCCCTGGATTGTCAGTTGCATCGAGTAAGAAGGCAATCGCAGGCTTATGAGAGCACGGTCTGTCTGCGGTCCAAAGAATGATCTTTGATGACAGCTTGCTTTGATTACATCTACAGTGGCTTGCAGCGCAGCCCAGAAAACAATACCCAGGGAATGAGGAAAGCCATTGACAGCCATTTCGGGCTCGCTTTCGGTTGTCACCGCACTCAGTTACACCATCACTGGCGCTACTCGTCTAGAAACAAGCTCAAACGGTCCTTATCTCGTCAGATCACTTTCGTCGAGGATTCACTTGTACTTGTGAGGGCAACGGCACGATCATGGACGCCTCTAATTTACTTACCGTAGAAGTGGGTATAGGTCGCCGTAGCCCGCGACCCCCAGGGCCCCTGGATGCTGACGTGGCTGCCCTGGCGCGCGACCTGCAGCGCTGCACCGTGGCCAGCGACATGCATGCGGCACGCGAAGCCCTCCAGGCATTCGAGGAGCGCTCCCTGGTACGGCAGTTGCCAAACACGCCGCTGCTGACGCGTGCCAGCATATAGGCGCTGGTCGAGCAGCTCGACGGCAGCTGCGGGTTTGCAGCCTGCTCGGCGCTGGCCTTCCTTCTCGGCCTCCTGTGAGCAAAGCGCACGGCCGGCTCGCAGCCTGTTGTGTGAAATAGCACGATCAGCTGCTTCTTGCCGGTGCAAAATGATCCTTACAAGTCTGAATCTTATAACCGCAGCTGCTGCGTGAGTAACAGCTCCGCTGACCTTGCAGTGCCCGCAAGCGGACAACGCCCTTGCCCGCGCCCTGCTTTCCGCGCCGCCAGGCACCCGCTACAAACTGAAGACGGGACGTGCTTTTACGAAGCCCTGGCGCGGCCCGCCCCCATGGCTGCCCTCATGTGGCTGCTGGTTGAGGCCACAGGGCCACGCGGGGATGGCAGAGGCGGCGGCGGCGGCGGCGGCTCTGAGCCGCTCTGGCTGGCAGCTGCGACGCAGAGGGACCGCCGGGGGATAGCGGTGCTGGCCGCCACGCTGGCGGATGGCGCAATGAAGTTTGTAAGCATTCGTGCTTCGAACGCGGGGGGCAGTGACGATGCGGACAACAAGCAGCGGCGGCGCTCCGCCGTCGCGCTCGCCGAGGCGTTCTGTGCCGCGCCCGGAGCCGTGGCGGCCTTGATTGCCGCCGCCACGAGCGAGGAGCTGCTGCGGCGGCCGGACGGCCCTGCCTTCGGGTTGTTTTGGCTGGTGAGCCACATTGGGCAGACTGTGGCGCCACTGAGGGTCTCGGAAGAGCTGACGGCTTGCGTCGCCTCGCAGCTGGAGCCGTGCGCGGCTGAAGCCGCCGCGCTAGCCTGCCAGGCCCTGCGGGCCGAGGCGGCCAGCGGTCGCAACGGCTGCATGAATCCCTTGGGGCTGCTGCTGCTG
>NW_014011405.1:0-10016 GCF_000611645.1 Monoraphidium neglectum
CCCACGCACTCTATCCTGCCCCAGCCGGCACCGTCTATATGGAGGCGCCCGTCAACGAGTGGCAGCAGCTGCACCGCCAGCTGCAGGCGTCAGACCTCGTCGCGCTGCTGGAGGGCGACGACTTCCTGGCCACGCCGCCAGAGGGCCCCGAGGGCGTTACCGTGCTGTCGGACGCGGTCGCGCGGCGCCGGCGGCAGGCGGCCGCGGCGGAGGCGGCGGCGGCGGGGGCGTTTGGGGGGGAGGACGAGGACGACAGCCTGGTGGAGGGTGGCGGCGGCGACGGCTGGCTGCCGGAGCCGTGAGGGGGAAAAGGGGCAGCCGGCTGGCTGCCGCGATTGCGGCCACGCGCGTCCGGCCGGCCGGCAACCCGCGGCCGGCGGGCTTTCGCCGGCTGAATTGCGCCTTCCAAAGGGAAGGGCCCGTGCGCCGCCGCCACGCCCAGCGTCGTGCGCCGTCCAGCCACCTCATTCGACCTTGCTGCGTGCGACTCATGCCGCCCTTGGCGCGGCCTCGGCGCCGCACCCAGCAGGCGTGTATCTAAAGTTCCTTGTAATAACGCGCAGCGCGCGTCGCGACGCTAGCACTAGCAGAGCCTGTCTTAGCGTCGCTGACCTGCCATGTCCCAGACAGCGCCGAGACCGCCTGGCGGGGGCAGGTTGCATTACAACTAACGACATCAAAACCTATTCGTATGGCTGCGCAACGCAGCGGCTCATTCATACCAATAAACCATGCAAGGCCGTCATCAATATGCATGCTGGGGTTTTGTGTGAAGGCCTCGTGACCAACCACGAGCATCATGCGGGCATCCATTCTATAAGGCGTGCGCGGGGGTCGCAGCCGGCCGACGCTGAGTCAGCAGGAAGAGTGCGCGCTGGCAACACATCAATGCCCAGGCAAGGGCTGCATTAGTTTGCTCCGGGCACAACCGAGAGTATGCGGAGAAGGGTGTGGTGGTGCAGCATGCTCATTGATTGATGCAAGCCGGAGGCAGGTCATGGGGGGTGCATCTAGCCTGCAACATGTGCTGGCAAAGGGTCAACACATCTAAGACTGCAACGAATAATGGTCAACGCCTTCCAATTGTTGTGGCCAACTCGATGCTCACGCGGAATGCGGGCCGCCGCGCGTGCGGGGCGGCCGACATGCTTGATGCGGGGTGCTGTGGCATGGCCGATCGCACGCCATGCAGGCAGGGTTGGCGGCTGCATCGTCGGCGCCCCCACCGACCAATCGGCTGCGCTCCGATTTGAGCGACCCGTCAGTATCACCACCCATCAGCCGTGGCCGCGCAATGCAATGCCGCCCGACCTCCTCGGTCGCGCCTGTTGAAGGACGGGCGACGCGTAAGCGATGCGCCTCCCCACCGCTGCTGTCCGCCCGTGCAGGCCGCCGCTGCTTCGGCTGCTTTTGCAGCAGCCGCAGCAGGGGCAAAGCCCGCCCTCGCGGCTCGTCTCCAGCCCCCGCAGCGTCGCGCTACCGCGCCAGCGCGCGCCGCAGCCGCAGGCGGCCGAGGAGCCGCCACAGGACGCTCTGGCGCTCGTGCAGAAGCTGCTCGTGCCTCTTCTGGGCCTCAGCAATGACCTTGTCCACCGACTTGGGGGCGCCGAGCTTGGTCTCGTCCCTCTCATAGACCTGCGCGCACCCGTTGCGCTCCCGCACGGGGCCCTTGGGGGGTGGCAGCGGCGTGACTCCGTTGGCCTGCAGGGTCTTGTGCAGCACCCAGAGCCACAGCTGCGGGATGCTGGGGTGGCAGAAGTGGCTGCGGGGGCGCAGCGGGGGCGGCGGCGGGGCGGGAGCCGGGGCGGGGCCGGGCGGGAGGGTGAGGCGGGTGCGAGAGGTGGGCGTGCAAGTCTGGTATGTCTGCCCAAGGCAGCGGCCAGGGTCGCGCAGGCTGCTCTTGCGCAGTTCCAGGGACCGCCCTGCCCCTGACGGCCCCAACCAAGCGCACGAATCAAGCGCCGTGCGATAAAACCGAGCCGAGTGGAAGGAGGGCCGCCGCAAGCGGACCCTGACGTCGCATCCTTGGGGCCCAACGCGACAGGGGGGGGGCCACCGCCCTCTGCAGCCGCGACCCTGCGCAGTGACTGCCCTTGCGCGCCCTGCGGCACCCGCCACGCGCGCCCGCCGCGCGCGCCAACCTGCACTCCGTCCCCGCGTAGTTCTTGCGGTGCATGTCCCACGCCGCCACCGTCGTGTTGAAGATCGGCACCAGCGGCATGCCGTACTTCCCCTCCAAGATCCGCCGCGCGTCCAGGTTGCGCCACGTGCCCGCCGCGACGCGCTCCGCGACCTTGTCGCCCGCGCGCGCCGCGAGCGACCCGTCCTGCAGGTACGTCACGTTCTTGATCGGCCCGCACGTGTGGTTGCCGCGCCGCCGCTTCTTGTCATACAGCCAGGACGACTGGTAGTCGCCGTCGTGCGCGTCCGCAAAGTGCTGCTTGGGGGTCTCCATGAAGAAGAACCAGGGGTACTCCTCGCGCCTTGCGGCCCAGAACTCCCCGAGCTCGTGCAGGTGCTGTATGTAGGCCGGCCGCTGCACCTCCCCATGCCACAGCCCAAAGTTGAGGACGACGACGTCTTCCTTGTGCACGAGGCGGCCGCCGGTGATCAGCGGCAGCACGCCCGCCGCGGCGCGCGAGGTGTTGACGAACAGGTCGCCCTGGATGGCGTGGATCTGGGGCGGGCCCGGAGGGGCGAGATGAAAGTGGGTCAGGCGGTGAGGGCCGCAGGGCACCAGCCGAGGGGGTGCCGAACCCACAAGGCACACGAGACCGCAGCTTTGGCCCCCCAGACGGACGAGGGGAGGGGCCAGCGGGGCTGCGACCGCTGGGATGTGGCGGTGGGTGTTACGGCAGCGCAGGCCCACCCTGGCTCGCGGGCAGCCCTGCCGCCGCGTGCACTCTGGGGCGCTGACCTGGCACATGCGCGTATAGCCGGGCATGTGGATGCACGTCGGCTCCCCAAATCCAGGGAGGCTGTGCAGGTGGTGCATGGCTGTGAAGTTGTTGGTCAGGTGGTACTGCCTCAGGTCCCAAAACTCAATCATGAAACATTTGAAGGCCTGAGGGGAGCCATCAGGAGTGTGGTGTTGGGGCGAGTCGCAAGGATGGGATTGCGGGCTGCGCCTCGCGGTTTGTGCGCTGGCGCACTGGAGTGCTGCCAAATCGCGGTCCAAACTCCCGCTGCCACAACCATGCTGGCCTGCCAGACATGGTGAAAAGTCCCGTTGCCTAGCCCCACCGCTGCCGTGTGATCAGGCCATGTGCATCCTATCTGCAGGCCTCATCACCATCACCCCTGCCACAGCAGCGAAGGCCTGTCAGCTCGTGAGGCGCTCTCCCAGCAGCAAGTGGTGCGAAAGCATATGCGTTCCAGCTTGCACACGCACACACACAAGCACACAACGCACGCACACACACACACACGTGCGCGCGCGTTCTCACGCACGCAGACACACACACACACACACACACACACACACACACACACACGCACACACGCACACAAGCACACACACACACGCTCCATGAGCACGCGCACTGTTACATTGCGTGTGACCGCGTGCAGCCGCCCCCACCTTGATGAGGTCCTTCGACATCGAGTCCCCTATAATCCACAGGGTGCGCCCCTGCAGCTGCTTGAACAGATCGCACGGCGTCATCGTCAGCGCGCCGCGGATGTCGCTGTGGGGAGGCCAGCAGGGAGGGTGGGTATAATGGTCAGCGGCCGGTTCCTGCTCGTCAGGGTACCGCTGCTGCGACTGGCGCTGCTGCCATGGCCGCCGCTGCAATTGCCGCCATCGCCGGCGTTGCCGCCACGGCCGACGTCGCGGCTGAAGGTGCCGCTGCCTGCAGCTGCTGCCCTTGCTGCTGACACTGCCCCGGCTGCTGTCCTTGCCGCTCCCGTTGACTGCAGCGACCGCAGTTGCCAGGATGCATGTTGGATCATAAAATTCTGGCAGGCATCGAGCTCGAGCGTGCATAAATCCCTCATTCTCAGACCCCGTGACCTGCACAGACAAGCTGCCACCCACCTATGGCTGGCCGCCGTTGACAGGGCCAGGTCAATCGTCTTCTGCTCGCACAATTGCAGGTCCCAGTACGGCTGCTTGGTCTTGCGGCGTCCGCACCAGGTAGGCCATAGGCTGCGGCGGTGGCGGGCGGCGGCAGCGAGAGGCGGCGCGCGGGGCACAGGCGAGTGACGCCGCGGGTGACAGTGCAGGCGAGGGGCACATAGCATGATTGTGCACGATCAAAGGAACACTTCAAGTGCAAGCAAAACCAGCACCATGCGTGCGATGGCGTCCAGCAACCTCATGATGCCGAGTGACACGGGAGCGCCGCCGGGTGTGCGCATGGGTCGTGCTGCTTCACTGCACCGGCGTGCTCGGTGCTAGACGCACCTGCCGCGCTGGCAATTGACACAAAAACGCCCGTTCGGCTCGCTGCTGCTGTCAAAATTGTGGAATACGCCATCATAGAGCCACGGTCGCTTCTCCTTCGAGGCGATCTGCTCGAGCGTGTGACGTTCATACTCGAACGGACAATCAGGCTCCGTTTGTGAGACTTCACCCGACACCAGCGCGAGCGTCGCCAGTAGCAGCAAGAGGGCTGCCGCGCCAGGAGGTCGCATTGCAGCGCTCCCTCTGAATGGATACAAGCAGTCTCGGTCCTTAATACATGTTATAGAAGCATACAGGGAACGTTTCGTAATCGCGATGTATCGAGGACTGGACATTGGCTGCAGTTTGCCACCCATTCATGGCTCCCGATACCGGCAGAGTGACTCCGCAGCAGCGCGCGCCGGACACCCGTCCAGTGGGGCACAGCCCCGTTGCCAGTGATACGGCTTACTCCGCACCTCAAAAGTCCAGTATCAAGCATACTCACAGCTTGGGCAGTCCAGAAGGACACTCAGGCTGCAGCTGCCCGCAACCCAGCCCAAACACCGTAGATATGCTCAACATTTGCCTGGCACCCTACAAAACGGCACGCGGTTGCGACAAGGCAGGCGAGCGCCCCCGCCGCCCCGCGGGCCGGCCGTCACAACCCCGGCACGCTGACGACGCCGAGCCGTATCTGCTCCTTCACATACAGCACCTGCGCCTTGTGCTCGGGCTGCAGCTGGTTGATCTGCTCGTCCGTCATCGACGCGACCTGCCGCAGCAGCGCCGCCGTCTGCGGGTCCGCCGTTGCCGCCGCGGGTGCAGCCGGTGCGGGCGGCGGCGGCGGCTGCTGCAACTGCTGCTGCTGCGGCGGCGCGAGCGTCACCACCTGCTGCGGGGGCAGCCCGTGGTCAATCACCATGTGCGGCTGCAGCTGCACGACTGGCACTGGCTGGCCGCCCTGCAGCTGCACCACCTGCATCGGCTGCCCCCCGGGCCCCATCATGCCGCCTCCCGGGTGCTGCAGACCGATGGGGCCGCCCGCCGCCGATACCGGCATGGCTGCGCCGGGCATCTGCATGGGGCCGCCGTCTGGGAACGGGGCCTGTGGAACGCCGATGGGCACAGGGGCTGGGCCGGGGCCAGGGCCGGGCGCGAACTGCTGCGGCTGGCCGCCGTAAGGCTGCGGCTCCTGGGGCGGCGGCACGCTGGGCGCCTTGACCATGCCTAATGGAGGATGGGTGCGCGCAGGGCCGCAGTTGCAGAGGTTGCGGAGGCGTTTATTTGATGCGGACACACGTGCACCTGTGGATGGCTCTGCTCCCAGCGTTTTGCGGGACTCGCGCGGCGCGATGCGTGCTTTGGCACTGCCCGCATGCTTCGTGCTTGGCGAGCTGCCACACCATACGGCAGCTGCTGTGCACCTGCCGGCAGGCGGCCCAACACGTCGCCAGCAGCACCAGAGGTGCTGCAAAGCTTTGTAACTTGGCCTCTTTTGGCTGCCCAAACGCTGCTGTGTGCCGAGCTGGCAGCCTTGCTGCCCTGCAGCAAGGACTTACACGGCTCCAGACAAGCCATAGCCAATATCAAACAGCACTTGCCACCCTGCCCAAAGCGCCGCCTCAGCTTGTTCAAGTTTACGAGCAGCCCGCAATTGCGTGCTAAAGCTGCTGGCTTGCGGCAAAAGCTACGCGTGCCGCCCGCCTCGCCCACTCGGGCCGGCCTGCTGCGCCGCGGGCGCCCCCGAGGCACTGTTGGCAACCCACCCAGCAGTATCTGTCCCTGGAAGAGCGCCTTGGTGAGCCCGGGCCGCTCCGCAAAGTACTGGATGGCGCCCGCACGGTCCTGTGCAAAAGGAAGGGAGGGGCAGAGCCAGGAGGCAGTGCGGACGGGGTCTGGCAGCTGCAGAGGCTCCGGCTGCCGCCCACAAAGGTGTCCAGCAGGTGGTAACCTTGACTGCTGCAGTTCCATGACACTGATCGTAAAAGGGAAGCCCCATGCAGGGCGTGGCAAGACGCATCCCGGTCGCCGCCGGCCCAACCCCTGCTTTTGCGTTCAGACACGGACACACGCGCATGAACTCACAACAACAAGCACCCACACACCAGGTCACTCACGCACCCGCACGCGCGCGCACCCACCTGCGCTATGAGCGCCTTCATTTCCCGCATGATCTCGTAAAGCTGGGGCCGGCTCATGGAGGCAAAGGCCGCGTTGAGCTGCTCCTGGACCTCGGGGTCGCTGGACGCACTGCCGTTCAGCAGGGCCCGCACCTGCTGCGACGACATGGCCGCCGCCGGCATGCCGATGGGCTGCGGCGGGGCGCAAGGGACGGCGGGGAGGCCGGCGGGTGCGGTGGCGACCTGAGGGGCTGGCATGTCATGGCGAGGAAGCTGCAGGTTCCAGCCGTTGCACCCAACTGCACCGGCTCGCACGCAGGCCTTCAACACACACACACACACACACACACACACACACACACACACACACACACCTATAAATTCACACGCATAAAGCCCTGCAGGAGCATGCAGAGCGGTCTTGCTGGCTGCTCGCAATGCAGAGCCCTATCGACGTCGCCCCGACGCACCACACTCGGTGGGCCCTGAGGGGCCACTGGCGGCCGCCCGTCGCCGCCGCCGCCAGGCCCGCCGCCGCCGCCTGGTCTCCGTGTTTGGAAGTCTTCTGCAAAGTCTATCCGCATGGTGCGGCCGCCGAGCTCGTAACCATTCAGGTTGCGGTGCGCGCTCTCCGCAGTCGCCACGTCAAAGAATTCACAAAAGCCAAACCCCTTTGGCCGGCCGGTCTCGCGATCCGCGACAAGCCTGTGATAACATGCAACATCACCATCAGGGGTCAATGATAGAGCGACCACATGCGTCGGCAGCAAGAGGCGTACTGCAGCGGCAGCGGCAGTCGTGGGCAATGAACGAAGCGCATCCGCCAGTGCGCCGGTCATGTCTGGGTGCCGCACACCTGAAATTTTTGATTGGTCCTGCCGTGGTCAGGATCTCCTGCAGCTGCTGCTCCGTTGCATCAAACGGCAGGTTGCCCACTGCACCGAGAGGGCGGGCGAGTAGTGTTAAGCAGTGATCTGGTGGTGCCGGCCCAGCAACCGGGCTTCGCAGCTGCTCGCTCACCAAATACAGTTGATGATGGCGGCCGGCTCATCCTGCCCGCTGCAGCCTCGACACTCAAGCAGCACTGCAGGCTTTGTCGATCGATCAAGGCGTTCGGAGCGATGCTATACAGTATTTGGTAGGTCGTAATTTGACAAGGTATGCTTACTTGTGGCTTCCCCTGGGTGGCCTATGCTGATATCCATTGCCGCGCTCCGAACGCTCTTCCAGGTGCGCACATGTCATCGCCGTGCTGCCCACTTGCCTGCCAATGCTCCCCCAGCAACCTGGCACACTTGTGCCGTCGACCATCTGGCGCGGTAAAGCTGTTGTGTTTTGTGCCGTTTATCTCGCTGGCAAGCAGGTTGGGCAGAATTGCCACCACCCGTCCCTGAGCCAAGCCCCACCCTTGATGCGCCCACCCTTGCCACGACCCGCCACACGCACACATCACGCGCAACCTTGCGAGTGTGTGTCCAACTTGTGAGTATCACCGCATCAGATATCACTTTTTGGCCGCCAAGAGCAACCACCACATCCTTCCTTTGTCCCGCACCCCGCCTTTCCACACTCCACTCAACCTGCTGCCAGAGAGCCAACCCTGCCACAATGTGCCAGAAGTGCACCCTCGCAAGTATGTGCCTGCACATGCACCTTGTGTTCGATGACGTCAGACACACGTCACCCATGACCCTCATTGCCGCCAAGCAGCGCGCGGACAGAGCGATTGCACGTTCACAAAACTACCACATACATCAAGCAGTAATCTCATCATTGGGTTTGGTGGCAACAACCGGCAAGGTTGTGCAAAGAAACAACCGACGCTCAGAGGAAACAGCGCGCTGCGTTTGCGCCGGCCCTGACGCTGGCCCGGCGCATCTCTCCTGGGCCTGCCAACAAGACCCGCCGCGTGGGCCGCAGGCTGCAGGGCGGGCAGGGCGCGCCACCGCGCCCCAGCCATGGCACCGCCCGCTGCGCCCCCCCAACGGACCGCGGGAATTCCAGCGCGCTGCGCCTTCCCAACCAAGGCCGATGCGTCACCCACGCCTGCACTGCGCTTCGTTGCGACGGCGGCGGGCGCTGCGCCCGCCGTTTGCCTCAGTCCAGGTGGATGCTCTTGAATATGGCGCGCACGAACGTGAGCGAGGCGCGCCACCCCACCGTTCCCAGCATAAGGAAGAATCCATAGCAAACCATGAGGTTGTACCCAAAAAAGAAGGCTATTTGCATAAAACCAGACATGCCTGGAAGGGAATGGGGGGAAGTTGGTGGTGGGAAAGGGGGTGAGGGGTGGGCAAAATGCAGGGGGGCGGATCAGATGCGAGTGGGAGGCAGGCTGCTTGCATAGTTCAAGGGAATGCAGCAAGCCAGGGGCAGGCATTGGAGCATTTGAAAGCGAATAAACAGGCTTGGAAAGGGCATTTTGAGGAATGGTGTGGGACGATACAGGGGACTCGAGAGGTAGAGCAGGCAGGGCAGGAGGGACTCAATTGGACAAGATCAGGGTGATGCGTGCCGCCATCCAGTCACTGTCTGACCCCTGCTGAGGCGCCCTGCACCGCCACCCTGTGTAGGGGGTGAGCCAGCGCCCCCCTTGGCACGCACGCCCCCCCTGAGCCCCTCCCCCCAAAACCCCAAACCGAACGCGGGCATGACACGCAGGGGCGGCGCCGGGTTGCTGCGCCGCGCACCTGACCGCGCGAAAAAGTAGTACAGGCAGTAGCCGTACACGAAGAACGCGGTGCTGCCGCCGCACAGGAACGACCGCCACCACCACCGGTGGTCCTCCACCGCCAGCTGGAAGTAGGTGAGGGCCACTGTGACAAAGGCGGTGACGACGATGAGGATAATGTAGACTATGAAGAGGATGGACCAGATGATGTAGACCTTGTGGCCCCAGACACTCGCGAATATATAGTACAGCTGGGGAGGATGGGGTGTTGTTTGGGGGGGGGGGTGGAGGGTTGAGCACCGGGGACCTGGTTGGGCGGAGGGGGCGGACTGCGGTGCCGGCTGCCTGCACGGATTGGAATGCAGCAGCACAGGGCGGCCAGGCAGTGCACACGGCAATCACGCGTGCGCGCACCTCCACATAGATGGCGCTGAACGGCAGGAATCCTGCCATGATCATCTGCGCGAATGGAATGGATGGGGGTTTGAGCCAGGGTGAGCAGAGGGGTTTAGAGGAGGCAGGCGATGAAGCAGCAGTAAGGGATGTCCAGCCCAACATGCGTAAGGTGAGCCCCGAAGCCCGGCCTCCAGGCGACCTGCACCCTACTGCCCTGCTCAGGGACCAGGTGGGGCGACCCACTCTGCCCAGCCGTTCACCAGCCATGACCCAGCCATGAAGCCAACACAGCCTCGGAGCCCCCACATAAGCGCATGAACATGTGCACACGCACTCGCCCACACCCACCCAGCCACCCAGCCACCCTGCCTCTCCCCACCACACACACACACACACACACACACAAATGCACACCTGTGGCACTGTTGTGCGGTACCATGGC
>NW_014011404.1:0-1604 GCF_000611645.1 Monoraphidium neglectum
CGGGGGGCGAGAGGGGTAGTGTGCGGGGGATCCAAGTCGGCAAGGCTTGAAGAAGGTGAGAGGGGTGGGGTGAAAAACTGATTAATGTGTCAGGGTGCATGTAGCGTCGACGGCACGGCTGCTCCAGACTGCGGAGACACACTGACCCTGGCTGTACAAAGCCCATGCCAGGGCCTCGCAGCCAAAATCAGGCCGCCGCCCCACGTCACGCCTCACACACTTTATGCCGCATCCCACCCTGACCGCCGCCCACCTGACGGTCGTCATTTGGGGGATCTCTGTGAAGAAGGACAGCTCCCCAAACGTCTCCCCTACGCCCGCCTCGCGCTCCTCCCCAATGTAGGGGACTGCAAAGCCCCCCCGCCCCGCGCCGCCGTCGTCGCACTCCCCCGGGCTGCCCAGCACGGGGGTCAGGCCGCCGACTGCGGAGAACGGGCCGTCCCTGCAGGGTGTAGGTTTAGGGTTCAGGCGTCGGGTGAGCTGGCGTAAACAAAAATCTACGGCGGTACATAAATTGGAGCGAAGCAGGGGCTGCAAAGAATCTCGCCAGCCAGCTGCGCAGCCCCAGAACACCCGTCATCGAAGCTGCGTGTGCCCCATGCTGCTCCCCAGGGCCGTGCGCAGCCAGAAGCTGCATGTCTCACTGTCATCCCAACCTCGATCCTGCAACTCGGGCGCCCCTTTTATTGCCCCAGCACCTGCTGCCGTGCATGCTGCCGGGGCTCCTGCTGCCGCCTGCCACCGCGGGTATGAGGTCCTCCTCCCCCCAGAAGGCCAGCTCGTTGTCGCCCGTCATGCTGCTGTCAGTGTCCAGGGGGGACCTTTGGGGTGGAGCAGGGGGCGCGGAGGTGAGTCCTTGGCGAGGAGCATGACGGGGTCATACTCAAGGGCAGACCCAGCGAGGCTAAGGGGGAAGGGGTGGGGCCAAAGACGGCCGGTGTCGCGACTGTGGCTGATCCAGAAGACTGCAGGAAGATGGGAGGATATGCGTAAGCAGCTCTAGAGCACACAGGCGGCGCTGAGCGCCAAGAAAGCGGAGACCTGAGAACAAAGCACTGCCAGGCACCCCTGGACGCAGGCACTCCA
This sequence comes from Monoraphidium neglectum, assembly GCF_000611645.1. Taxonomy (NCBI): domain Eukaryota; kingdom Viridiplantae; phylum Chlorophyta; class Chlorophyceae; order Sphaeropleales; family Selenastraceae; genus Monoraphidium; species Monoraphidium neglectum. Next base: position 1,087 of record NW_014011404.1, read on the forward strand.
GCAGGCAGCCCCTCGTGCCCCATCGCTGCCAGCCTAGCACTGAACTTTGCTGACGCCTCACCTCATCCACACGCGCCCTGACACCACCATGTACAGCTCGTTTGCGCTGTCGCCCGCGGTGACGATGTCCACCCCCTGCTTGAACAGCTCCAGGCGGCTCGAGGTCAGCAGGGCGTCCTGCGTGGGTCGGTGGTGGTGGTGGTAGTGTGTGTATGGAGGGGCGCATGTCATGACAGGTATGCGCTTTGGGACACGGAAATCAGATGCTGATGGTGCATTTTCAGCCACCTGACAGCAAAACAAACTTTGCCAACTTCGCTGGACTCAATCTGATGTTTGCATGCATATGTTTGCGTGCAAACGCGCCCCAGCAGCCCCTTGCTGGGCGCATGCGCGTGCCCACCAGGAACTTGCGGGGCGTGCCGGTAAAGAGGTAGCATGAGCGCAGGAGGGGGAGGTACAGGTGGCGCAAGATGCGGCGGCGGAGGGTAGATGGGTAGATGGACAGGACCTGGGGG
>NW_014011404.1:2394-2898 GCF_000611645.1 Monoraphidium neglectum
GGGGGGGGGGGGGGGGGGGGGTGGAAACCATGAGATTGATGGGTGCTGAGCAGGAGGGCAGCTGGTGGTTTGCGTGTAAGAGGCACGCATGACTGTGCGGCGTACGCGTCACCTGAGAGCAAGCGCGGCAGTCACGCACATGGGGACCGAAGAGCCCCTTCCAGTCGTCTTCCCCTCTTACGTATGCCTGGGGCATCACCACCACTTTGAGACAAAGCATGGGCATGTAGATGGCAACACACATGCACACAGGCACCCACACAAACATACACACACACACACATACACGCACAAATACACATGCCCAGCACACACGCAGAACCAAACAAGCCGCTTGACGGTGAGGGAGCCCACCTGGTCGTCGCTGGCGTCGCTGCTGCTGAATGACAGGCGCAGGTGCTCCTGCATGGTGTCCTTCAGGTCCTGGGGCAGGTTGTTCAGCGCGCTGTAGGCCCGCAGGTTGGCGCTCATGTCGCGGTACCTGGAGGGTCGGGGGGGGGGGGG
>NW_014011404.1:3304-11207 GCF_000611645.1 Monoraphidium neglectum
GGGGGGGGGGGGGGTGACACAGGTGGGGCAAGCAATGTTCCGCGTGCGGGCCAACGGATGGCTGCTGGGTAGGGATGGTCCAGCAATCATGAAGCCCCGCATGCGTCCTGTTTGAGCACGAAATTTGACATGCCCGCACCTGCCCGTGCGCTCGTCCGCCTTGACCACTAGGAGCGTCAGTGTCCCCAGGATATAGGCGCCTGGGGTGGGGGCCAGGGGTGGGGGCCAGCGGCGTTTGTGAACTCACGGCACATAATATGGGCAATCAAACCGGCGCAAAACTCCCAGCTCATGCACAGGGGTCAGGGGCCCATGCGGTCATCACCGCCATCAGGGTTGGGCACGCGTGGCTTGGATCCCCCAACACATGAAAGGGCACTCAGTCATTCCTGGCACCCTTGCAGACTTTTCAAACAATCAACCCACAAACCTGGATGGCTCCTAAATCGGGCGCCCGTGAGACTTTGTGCACCCTTTGTTGTCCCGTCGAAGTGGCCCCGTTTATCATGCGCCGGCCGCTGCCGTCAGGGGGCGGGGGGCTCACCCAGTGCGAGGTTGAAGAGCAGGAAGACCCCCGCCCTGGCGGCGTTGGCCGCGATCTGCACCATGTTGTCTACACCCTCAGTGTCGTTCCACTCGTTCCCGGCCAGGGTGGTCACAGCCCAGTACAGCTGCGGGTGGGAGGGGCACGTTTTGGCGGGAAGCAAGAGGCTCATGTGCCACTTAGTAATGATATATAATGAGGATACGCTGTTGGGCCCGCCGACGCCGGCGGAAAGGATAAACAGTCTTGCAAGGTCGAGAGCTGGGTGGGAAACTTGGGCCTGCACAGCCCTTGGTTCGCGGCGCGGGCACCTCATGCCTCTGAAAACCAGCTCCCATGCCTGCGGCGCAATCAGATTTCTCAGCCAGGAGGCTGGGTCCCACACCCTCCTCACCCCACCCCCTGCATGGCCACTCACGCTGTAGACGTATCTGTCGGCGCCAGTAACGCTGGCGAAGAGCGCCGGGTTCGTGCCAACAAGCACGTTGGGGTCGAAGCCGGCGCCGCGGGCGTAGCCCTCGAAGCCGCAGGCCACCCAGTGGGCCAGGTACGCCACAATCTGGGCGGCAGATGGATTTTTAGAGTTCAATGGATGGTTGTTCGATTGAAGGAGTGGAAGGAGTTAGGTGGAGTGTATGACGTGCACCCGTCATCTCAAGGTCAGGCAGGATGCTGGCTAGCCCATGTACAAGGAATATGCTGCAGCTGGGTGGGGTCAGAAACACACCTGCGATTCTGGCTGTTCCGGGCAGGGCTGCAAGGATCGAGACACGGCCCAGCAGCCCACATGCCCCATCAAAAAGCTGGGATGCCACTCAAAAGCTGCTCCGGCAGTCCCCCCTCCACCTGCAATGCCGCACAACGCATCCCTGCAATGGGTTTCGCGACTCACCATCAGGTTGCGCGCCACAGTGACCCCCAGCAGGCTCATGTTTTGGTCATACTCCAGGTACCTGCCAGGCGGGGGTTTCGAGGAGTGGTCAACATGGTGGCAATCATGACTTCAGCACACTGCCATTATGGATGCTGGAGAGCGTATGCGCGCGTGCACGATGTTCGCGGCGGCAAGGTTGTGCGCCCAGCTGTCGCTGGTGCGGCACACCGCGTTGTGCCATGCACCCACTGCCTGGGAAGCCAAGCCCTGGCCCGTCTCCTGCCACCCCTCAGCCGTGCGTGCCCCCGTCCGCGCCAGCCCCCCGCCCCCCTAGGGGCTCCTCCAAAGCAGGGGAGCGTGGGGCTGACCAAGCCGCTGCAAACAAAGCGCATGGCCCCGCAAGCAGCCAGCATCCCCCCCCCCCGCGCGCGCACCTGAAGAACCACCTCACGCGGTACAGCCGCGCCAGGTGCAGCAGCTTCAGCGGCCCCGCCACCGCCGCCGCCTCACCGGGCTCCATGCGGCCGAGTGTCACCAGCCCGACATAAGCTATGAGGTCAAACGGCACCCCGCTGACGACGTCCAGAGCCAGCCGGGACGCGCGCGCGCGGCCGGCGCCGGGGGCGGCAAGGGGGTCGGCGGCGGCGGCGGAGGCGGCGGAGTGGGTGTCGACGAGCACCTCGTCCTCGTCGACGGCCACGCTGCGCGACACGGCTTCGCGTTTTACGTTTCCAGTGGGATGGATGAACACATGCATTCACAAGGCGGGACGATGGGTTGTGGTGGCGGCCGGGAGTTGTCGCTGAGGTTGTATGCATGAGTTGCAGGCCGTCCGCGGCGCCGGGCACATAGTAAGTAGCGGCCGCGACGTGTCCACTCAGCAAGCTTGCAGCCCAAAAAACGGTGAGCGCGAGGCTGAGTGCCAACATCCTCAGCAATTATGGCTGCCACGAGGTCGCCCGTGGTGTCACGCGTGCGTCACCCGCGGCGTCACCCGCAGCAGGACCCACCTATGTCGGCGCAGAACAGCATCACCAACAGGCCGTCCAGGACCGACAAAGGTGTGTACACGCTCGGGTCATACAATTCTGCGAGATCCCCGAACCCGAGCTCCCAGGGTATAATGATGCCAGACAGGGCCGCCGCCGCAATCAGCAGGCCGCGCCTGTGGCAGATCGGGGTTGGGGTCGACGTGGCGCGGTGCACCGGCCAGTCAGCCACTGGGGGTTGGCCAGCGGCGCCTGCAGCCATCCGCCGCCGCCAGCGCCAGCGGCGCACGCTCAGCATCCGTGCGGAGGTCTTGAAACGAGGCGCGCGGCAGCAGCTTGCGCTGCCTGCCCGCTGCCTGCTGCACCGCTGCACCTACCGGGTGTTGAGGCCACTCAACGACCGCATCACTCACCATGCGCGGTACCGCGGATTGTTGGGGTCGATGGTAACTCCCTGGCGGCCAGCAAGTTTGGCACCCGCTTGCCCTGGCCTCCGAGACCGCAGTGCACCTTCCTCCTCACCACTGCCGCTGCTGCTGCCGCTGCTGGCGCTGGTTGCCTGCTCCCAAACGGGCACGCTAGTGCGAGCGGTGCGCTCGACGCCACTGCCGCCGCTCCGTGCGCCAGGCGCCTCGCTCAGGCCCAGGCGCTGGAGCAGACCGTTCCATGCCCGTGTACGGACTAAAAGCGGTCTCTCCCGACCGTGAAAGGGCCTTGGCGCGGCCTTTCTGGTTCCATGACTCAAACGCACGTGCGGAGCAACCGAACGCTGCATGCTCTCTAATTGTATGCCTGGCTTATACAAGCAGGCTGAGGTCCATGGCGAGGCCTTCCAGTGGGCTGTGCGCTGTGCTGAGGCTCGGTGGGGCACGGGTTGCACGTGAACAAGAGAAGATGCAGCTCGTGCTTTGTGTATTAAGGCTTGCTTCCAGCTTTCGAGCGGGTGATGCATGCACTGGATGAGAGCACACCGGGCCATGTGACTGCGCGACAGTGTCACAGGCGCAATGAGCGTCGTACAAGTGGCGCACAGGTGACCCTGTCGCATCAATCCGACCAGCCTGGTGATATGGCTTGCAATTACGAGCGTGCCGCACATTATGCACATGCAAACAGTGTCGCGCATGGGGGATGTGCATCGTGGCCATGCAACTGGCATCAACCACCCTCACGCCAGCAATGGAAGCTGCAGCTCTTCTGCTCAAACAATCGCGCTTGGCCAGAGAAGGCTATCAAAATGGTTGAAAACAGCAAACATGATGCACTGATCACCTCCCGGGTGAGCTGCCGTTATTGGGTGTTTCAGGAAGCAAGGTGGCGTCAGAAAGTGCACTTGCACACATCGTGGGAAGCATTGCTTACGGTATCAACGCAGGCTTCACTCGCCAGCCAGGTGCAATACTGTTCTCTGAGCTCAAAGGCGCCGCTTGTCTGTGCGCGACGGCGCAATATTTTTCAGGCTTACTAAAAATTTGAAAGTGGATCAAGCGTCTTGCATCAAGCGCAGGCACACCCAGGTCGAGGCTCCTAGCGCTTTGTTATGTTTGTCGCTGTTCTTCATGACCTGGCGTAAGTAAGCCTCTTGCCTTGGATCCAGGCGCTGCAAGTCGTGTGCGAACTGCATGCTGCTGTGAAATCGGAGCTGCACTCAATGCTTTTGCCGCTTGCCGCCCGCTTATCATTCCGATGCGGTTCTTGATATCGGTGCACGAACCATCAAGCCACCACTTCGGACTCGAAGCCTGGGGCACCACCAGCAGGACAACACCTTCTGGATGTGTCCCTCAAATCATGGAACTGTAACGGGACAGTACTAGTCAGACTGAGGGGTTAGTCTCCCAGGCTGCCAGGACTGGGCCTTATTTGTCGACACCTAGCTGGGAGTCACTGCCAGTAGAGCAGCTGCCCAGTAGGCGCCCCTGGGAGACTAACCCCTCAGTCTGACTAGTAGTGTCCCGCGACAGGAACCCTCCAAATTCATGGATGGTCATGCCAAGGTTCCAACAACCAGGAGTGACCCCGCATACCCTTCACTAGAGCGCTCAGAGCGTCCTTGGCATTGGTACGCGTGCCTGCCAACCAACCTGGCATCCGCCACGACCTCTGTCACCTGGCATGGGTGACAGCATGACTGGTTGGCCCTTGCCAGCGCTGCTCGACCTGTCGTGCAAGGCGTTATACCACATACATAGGACGATCAGGATTGCTTCTTGATGAGCTGAGCAGCGAAGCTAGCAGAACTGCAGATTGCACGCTTCCTATCTTTCGAGGTGATCTATCACAGCGCGGAATAATTACCTAAGCAGCTGACACGAGTGGGGATCCCTTCTGATAGGTTTAGACCCGGCAGCGGCGGAACGGGATGGAGGTCGCACCTGGAGAACCGAACGCGGGCGCTTCGGAGCAGAAAAAGTGAGAGAACGAAGTATATTACGCATGCAAAATGGAGGGTGGCCGCATAGAGTCACAGCAAGTCAAGCGGCGTGAGCCGCCGCTCAGCACTGCACCGCCGCCGCTGCTGCTGCAGCAGCGAGACTCTTGATGCAAATGCTCTTGCTGCCTCGCGCACCTTGATAACGCTGCCTGTCCCCGATGCTGCGCAGCGTACTCTTGTGAGCATCCCACTTGCACGCCCTGCTTTGTGGCCTGCCTGTCAACTGGAAACGCTGCCTGTCGACTCGGGATGCTGCGCTCACCTGGCACCCCACCCACCCCCGGCACGCGCTCCCGCAGGCGCAAGCGCCCAAAGCCCGATGCGTACCTTGCTGACATCAGCGACCGGAAGCTGAAGGGGAAGCTGCGGCATAAGGAGCGGCTGTACCTCCAGTCGTCAAAGGAGACAGCGAAAATTGGCGAATGGCTGGCGCCCGCAGAGGCGGGGACGCTCGAAGCCGAGGGTGCGAATGGGATGAGTTGCCGATGGCAGAGGGCAGGGTTGGTGGTGCGCTGGGAGCGTCAAGATTTGTAGCTCCTGTCAGCGGGGCTGACAGGCAAGGTGGTGGTTGATCCGGGGTGCACGTGGGTGTGAGCGGCTTGCGTTCGCTGGTTGCACGTGGGTGTTAGCGGCTTGCCTTCTCCACTGCCAGCCGTCCGGGAACGAAGCACAGTCTGACTCAGCACGCTGCGCAGCCGCGGCCCGTCGCATCCAGCGAGGCGCGCCGCAGCGACCGGGCGCGAGCATCCCCGCACCCCACACCCCATCGCCGGCGCACTCCGGGCCCACCTCCGCCACCGCCCGCCCCGGCGCCCCCCGGTGACTCCCCAGGCGCCGAGGAGACGTGGCGCTTCAAGCAGGACGAGATCGCGCAGGCCGTCGCCGCCGGCGCGCGCCGCAAGGCGTTTGACTTGGAGCTCCCAGACCTGGGGCCCTACAAGGTCGCGTTCAGCCGGTCGGGGCGCCACCTGCTGCTTGGTGGCGAGCGCGGCCACCTGGCAGTGATGGAGTGGGAGCGGTCGCGGCTCACGTGCGAAGTCCAGGTGAGGCCTGCAGCTTCGGTGTTGGTGACCTACAGCTTTGATGGACTTTTCGGGGTTTACGGAGCCGAGAGCGGGGAGGGGTGAGACGAGGCGCGTGCGTGCCTCGAAGGGGTGCAACGCGTCGCGGCGCTGAGGACGCGGCGGCGGCGGGTAGCAACTTGGGGTGAACCATCTCGAAATAGCCGGCGCCTTTTGACACGACTGGCCCGCAAACGCCGTCGCCGGCCCCTGGAAGCGTGCTGTTTCTCTGCTTAACCCCCAACATCCTGCCCCCGCCGCCGCCAGGTCGCCGAGACGACGCGCGCGGTGACGTTCCTGCACAACGAGCAGTTCTTCGCCGCGGCCCAGAAGAAGTACGTGTACATCTACGACAAGCGCGGCCTCGAGGTGCACTGCCTGCGGGAGCACACGCAGCCGGCGGCGCTGGAGTTCCTGCCGCACCACTTCCTGCTGGCGTCGGTGGGCGAGCCCGGGATCCTGCATTACCAGGTGTGTGTGGGGATTGATTTCTATTGGTGATTGTTGGTCGGGGGCGCTCTCTTCTGCGCAGGGTACGTTTGGCATGTTGAATCGCAGGCGGCTGAGTATTTGCAGGGGCACGGAGGCGCCGTCAGTGCTCGCGGCGTGTCGGTCGCATGGCGGAGGCTGCTGATTCGCTGACTCAAAGACACCCCGCTCCTCGGCATCACCTTCACCCCTCCCTAACTCCCATGCGCATTCAACTCAATGACTCCGCCTCCTGCCAACTTGAATTCTCACCGCCTTGCAGGACACCACCCACGGCGGCATCGTGGCGCAGCACCGCACCCGCCTGGGCCCCTGCGGCGTGATGCGCCAAAACCCCCACAACGGCGTGCTCTGCCTCGGCCACGCCAACGGCACTGTGTCCATGTGGACCCCCAACATCTCGTCACCCGTCGTCAAGATGCTCTGCCACAGGGGCGCGGTGACGGCGGTGGCCGTCGACCCCACGGGTCACCAGCTGGTCACCGCGGGTGAGAAAAAGCGCAGGGGGGAGGGCAGTTCTGCCGGTGGGCCGGTCCAGGGGGGCAGTTTAGGGTGTAGCAGCATGCGGCTATCTCAGGTGCAGGCGGCGCTGCCGGGTGGGCGCGGTAGTGTGCTGCGATCTCGGGGTGGGACGCCTCACTCGACCCCCTCATCAACCTCCGCCGGGCGCGCGCGCGGAGCCGCCGGCCGTGCGTCGCCTCCGCGCGTGCCTCACGACCCAAAACCCACCTAACAACGTAGCCTAAATTTTCCCCACCCCCCCGGGCAGGCGTGGACTGCCAGGTCAAGGTGTGGGACGTGCGGACATTCAAGCCGCTGCACGCCTACTTTGCCAACGCCCCCGCGACGGCCCTGGACATCAGCCAGCGCGGGATGCTGGCGGTCGGGCAGGGGCGGAGGATACAGGTGCGGGGCCCGCACGCGCCGGCCCGTTTGCATTGGGCCCGGGAGGGCAGGGTGCTCTGCTTGAGAACAGCGGAACGTGACCCACCAGACGCCCCCCCTTTTGACAAACATACATGCCCTTGGCTGCCGCTTTGCACCAGCGGCGCTGGCAGCTTGCGTGGCCCTGTGTGGAGTCCAAATGCACAGTACATCTGCGCCAGCTCAACACCTTCTCCCCTTCGCCCGCATATGCACTGGGAGGTGCATTGAAATTCACCTGGGCACACTTCTCAACAACCCGTATGTGCGCATGCAGACGCATACTCTATCTCACAAACACCCTCCCTCATGCGCACACACACGCTCGCACGCATGCGCAGGTCTGGCGCGACGCCCTCTCCTCCAAAGCCCAGGCGCCCTACCTCACCTCTGTACTGCCCACCGGTGGTGTCGCCGCGCTGCGGTTCTGCCCCTTTGAGGACGTGCTGGGGGCGGGGGCGGCCGGCGGCTACAGCAGCCTGCTCGTGCCAGGTGCGGGGACGTGCGTGCGGAGCGGAGCACCCCCGATCAGGCCACAGCAATGCGGGGAGGCGCAGCCTCATGTGACACCCTCTCCATGGTCTGCTC
>NW_014011403.1:0-7930 GCF_000611645.1 Monoraphidium neglectum
CACCCTCTCAGCCAATCGACGTCCAGGCAGTCCCAAAGACCAAGTCTGTCGACGTGGCCTGGAACGCCCCTGAACCCACCAACGCCTGCGTGAGTTCGGGAAGCAGCCAGGCCCCCCCGCCGCACGCCCTCGCCACACCCCTGACCTTCTGACCGCATCGAGCGCCCCTGGCCCCTCTGACGCTGGCTGCTCCTCTGAACAACGCTGCGCCCCCCGCGCTGTCGTCCTCGCCCGTACCCCAACCCCGGTGGCTCCTCGCACACCCAACTCCTTTCACTTACAAATCTCTGGCCCTTTCCACCCCTACGTGTTGTCATCGCATCCTGCCTCTCCAGATCGACTCGTACTCGTACATAGTCTACAAGAAGAACCAGAACCGCGGCGCACGCTCCCTGCCGAGCCAGATCCGCGAGTACTCCCTCACCATCAAAAACCTGGAGCCCGGTGAGGCCCCGGCCCCCAGTCGCGCCCTTTGCACACACGCAAGCGCACGCAGGTGCACGCGCTCGTGCGCATGCGCGCGAGCGCGCGCGCGCACACACACACACACACACACACACACACACACACGGACGCACGCATGCACGCACAACACACACACACACACACACACACACACACGCGCGCATGCACACACACACACACACACGCGCGCGCACACACTCACTGCAGACACCGAGTACACCGTTGAGCTCACTTCGGTCAACCAGCTCAAGGTTAGTCATCCAGGATGACGGCCACGTGATGTCACAGGGCCAGCTCAATGCTGGCAACCTAGCCGTGCTAGCCTAGTGGCTCTAGAGAGCCTGCCTCAGAATCCTGGCACCGCCAGCTAGCACCTGCCTCCCCTCCAATGGTTCCGCTAAAAGCCCCACGCGTCGCCCTCTGACGCCCGGCGGACGCGCACCGTTGTCGCCGCGCTGCGCACCCCTCCTGCCTTGTCCTTGCGCCCTGCGACCTAGCCTGACGATGCGTGTGTTGCGTGCCTGCGCAGGGCGCAAGCAAGCCTGCGACTGTGACCTTCAGGACCCTCAAGGCGTGCAACCTCCAGGTCAAGCCAGGTAGGCACACAAAAAGCGTGGATTTTTGGTTTGGCGGACGTTGCCAGAGCCTACAACATTCACCAAAACTGGGCAAGGTTTCATTCAATATCACAAGGTATTTTATTCAGTACCAATTGTCAGGGTTTGTTCGATTCTCATGTGTCATTGCGCGCGCACGCACACACACACGCACACACACACACTTCACCCCCACACATGCTCACAACAACACTCTGCAACATCATGCTCCCGTCCGTCACCTTTCCACCCACCCACACACCCCCAGGGGCCGTCAACCCCGTCTTCCTCAACCAGAACTCAGCCAAGACCCTCCTGCTGTCCTGGCTGCCCCCCAAGAATGGCGCCTGCACCGACAGCTACCAGGTAACAACATGCACCGCCCCGCGACGCATTTGTTGCATCCAAATCAGCCGCTGCCGCCGCCGCATCGCGCTGGGGTTGAGCCGCCATCGAAACAATAACACGGCCCTCCCATGCGGAAGGGCAAGCGACTGGTTCTGTGTGGCGCTGCGGGCCGCCACCCCGGTTGCGCGCGCATCGAGCGCTCGAGCTGCGGCAGCGGAGGGCGGATTTCGAGCGTCCGAACATGTGCAAACCACAGGTGGACGGTTACGAGGTCAAGTCCACCAAGCGCGTGCTCAACAGCAACAGCATCGACCCCAAGGCCAAGGTGACCTCCCTGGCGCCTGGCAAAGAGTACAAGTTCCTCATCACCCCCCAGTGAGTGCGGGACGGACGCGGAGGGCCATTCGGAACGGGGACGCTCGCAGGTTTCATTTCTCAACCAGCGCCCCGCCGGCGGCGTCGCGGGCGCAGGCGCGAGCGCGCGCTGAAAAGGGACGCCGCTCGCCCGCCCCAGTGGATGTCTTTCGAGGCAGGGCCCGTGACGGTTGGACTCGCTGCGCTGCAGGCGGCGCAAGGGGTCCTTCGAGTCTTGGCTCTCACCACCGGCCCAATTATATTCCGATCTCGACTCTTGGATGCCCGCTGCCCTGCTGTCCCCAGGAACAAGCGCGGCGGCGGCCCCACCACCCGCGTGACCTACAAGATGAAGCAGAAGTTTGAGGTCGTGGCGTCGGGGTCCGTCCCCGCCAAGGGCCGCCGCATGTTCGCCGCGTAAGGCCCGCCCCCCCTTGGGTCGCAAGGTCAGGCGTCACATGGCGCCGCCCTGCTCCGCGGGGCGAGTCGGGGGGTTGCGAGGAGGTCCGATTTTCAACGCACGAGCAAACTGGGACAAAGCAAGATTAAGCAAGACCACCGGTGGGAGGCGGCAGCCTTGGGCGGGACCGAGCACTGCTGTGATCTCCGCACAAAGATTAGTCAGGCGAAGGCGCACACCCGCCGTCGCGACGCTCCAGGCTTGGGAGCGCTGCTGCTTCCTGCATCTGTGATGGTTGTTGTACAGATTGCCACCTGTGTGGCTCTTGATGCGTGATGTAGACACGCTGCAGATGCGTGCAGGATTCCTGTCCAAGACTTGTCTAGTGACGCACAGCAAAACGAGTGTGCCGGGCTCCTCCCTTGGGTGTTTTGTGCCCCACAGCATTGTCCTCACCATCCATCTGTAAAACTTGTTGTGGTCCGCGAGCCCGTGTGCCAGCTGGGATATCCCATGCAGTGGCGGGCCCCACGGGGCAGCACAGCACTGCAACGGTGTGTGGGTGAACTCCGTTGATGTATGGCTACGGTGGTGTAGAGTATAGAGGCTCACACGCATCATATTATGGTTGTAGCACGGTTCCCGCGGTCCCCACCCGCAAGATTGTTAGGGCTGGGCACCCGGGTCGATGACGGCAGAAACCGCAAAACGATCTGCCCGTGCCACGGGACCGTGTGATAATGCACTGATACCTGTGATTCAGACTTTATCGATATTACAAAACTTGTCCTGCACAGTCAATCGCTTGACCGCCGAGCGGGGTTGCATCCAGTCTGGACAGCGGTCAGCATGAAAGAACAGATTTAGTTCCAGCAGCGCAACGCGCCTGCTAAAGCTGGGGCCAGTCGAACGTGGCAGCAAGAAGCGGGACAGCTCGAGCTGTAGCCCGTGCTCCTCTGCGCCATGGCGTTCGAGTGCGGCATATGCACATCGAATTTCAACTCCGGAGAGCGGCAGCCGCTTATCCTGCAGTGCGGCCACACCTTCTGCCGCGAGTGCCTGCGCTGTCGACTGGGCCCGCAGCGATGGTGCCCCTACTGCCGCCACCCAATTCGAAAGGAGGTGGACGAACTACCCAGGTGCGTAGATTGCATGGAACGTGACAGGACCATTACACGAAACGCCAAGCGAACATGCACGCAACAGGGACGCCGCGTTGACCCGCCCGGTCAACGCAGCAGCACCCACAGCATGCCAGCGGAGCGAGCGCGCCGTCGCCGCGCACAGACCTCCGCCGCAACTCCTCCGACGGCGTTGCAGGAATTACGCCCTTGAGAATGCCATGGAGGCGTCAAACCTGCCGCTAGTGGAGCTTCTGGAAAGGTTTTGGGGGCGGCTGCATAAACCAGCTCAATGTTGCGATGCGACATGCACAGAAACGGGAGCGACGGCCGCGCCCACGTGCAGGTCGCTGCGTCCGCGCGTCGCGCGCCGCACCAGCCCCTGTTTATGTTCGAGGGCTGCCCACGCGCCAGCTGCTGCAGCGGAGGGCGCCAGACGTGCCCGCTCGCACTCGCACGCGTGTGCGCGCGCGTGCCTGCAGGTGGGGCATCGCCAACGCGGAGCGAATGATGGTGCGCGCCGACCAGCTGCAGCTGTGCGCTCTGCTGTCGCGCAAGGGCAACAGCGGGGAGGTGTGGCGCGGCACACTCTGGGGCAAGCAGGTGCGCGCCGCGAGGCCGCCGCCGCCGCCGCCGTGAGACCTTCTTCAATTGCGGCTGAACCGCGTGCGCAGCAGCCGATTTTCGTGCGGGGATTCCGACACATGCAGCGAAAAGGCGGCTTGCGTTTGAGTGACCTGCAGCAGGCAGCGCGCGGCGTTGGGACGGCAGCAGCGGAGAGGCTCGCAAACAGGCAACAGGGAGGGGGCCGACTTGGCCCGCCGGACGCGCTAGTGGGGAGCACCACTGCCGGGCGCGCTCGGGCCGCTGCAGGCGCGCAGAGACGCAGCCGAGGTCTCAGCTGCGGTCAGCGGGCGCACCCCTGGCGAACCCCTTCTCTCTCTCCTTATCTGCAGCTAGTGACGTCATCATTGTCTGCATAATTCAAAATTCGAATCACCAGGTGGCGGTGAAGCTGGTGCGCATCGAGGACGTAGACGAGCGGCTGCTGGACTGCCTGAGGCGCGAGGTGGCGGTGCTGCTGCACACGACAGGGGAGTGCAAACAGGTGCGGCTCGGGGGACACGCGCGCGGCCGCCGAAACCGCAGCGGCCGCGGCCGCGGCAGGCGGGGGCGCCTGTTGCGGCAAGGTGGGGCGCGCCCGCGTGGCAGGCACGGCTGGTTGCGCGACCAAGAAGCTGGCTCGGCCGCCTGCGTTGGCGGAAGCCGGGCGACAACGTGGCAGCCGCGGGGTCGCTGATTTTTTGTTTCTAGAACAACCCGACGAGCAGCAGCCAAAATCAATTCCACCCACCAGGTGTGCATCTACAAGGGTTTCTGCGTCAAGGGCAGCTACTTCTGCATCATCATGAAGCTCTACGGCGGCTCCCTGTCGCAGCGCGTCGCGCGCGCGCCAGGTTTGACCGGGGGTTGACCGACCCACGGGCCCGCCTCACGGCGCCCCTCGCCCCGTGCTGCACGACTTACTGCTGCATATGCCTCTTCCAACCGTAGCCGCGGCTCTCGGCGCTGAACTTCTCGTTCCAAGCGTCCGTAAGCCTCCCGCGCCGCCGTCGTGCGCATACGCAGGCAAGCGGCTGCCGCTTTCTCTGGCGGTCAAGTGGGGCGCGGACGTTGCAAAGGGTCTGGTTGAGCTGCACCGCCTGGGGGTGGTGTGCGCTGACCTGAAGCCTGACAATGTTTTGATTGATGACGAGATAGGGGACGCCGTGATCGCCGACTTTGGGATCAGCAGCGTGGTCGCCGGCACGCTCGGCGGCGGGACGGGCGGCGGCGGCGGCGCAGCGGGCGCGCGGCGGGCGTGCGGGGCGCGGAGCAGCGGCAACATCCGGGGGACACCTAACTACATGTGAGCGGCTGCGGCTTTGCTGGGTGTGCTTGTGTGCATGGGCGGCGGTCGCCATGGTCCTGATATAACGTCAGGATGACGTCATTGAGTACCACCTGCAGCGTGAATGCACATACCTTGCACACTACCATACCCTGCGGCCTCGCTGAGGCACGCTCTCCAACGCGACCCCGCAGGGCGCCCGAGCAGTTTGGCCCGCGCCACCTACACACCATAAAGGTTGATATCTGGGGCTTCGGCTGCACCTTCCTGCACATGATTACAGGCAGCCCCCCCTGGGCGGGCGACAGCGTGCTGCAGATTTGCACGTCTGTCGGTGTCGGCAAGCAGGCGCCGCAGCTGCCGCAGGGGCTGCCTGCCGAGCTGGTGCGGCTGCTGGGAAGCTGCATGGAGGCGGACCCGAGCCGGCGGCCGGCGGCGACACAGCTGCTGAAGGTGCGGGTTGTGGGTATACCTCTCCCCGTGGTCCGCCGTAACCAGGGGTGCCTTGATGCGGTGGCAGACGGAGAGGCAAAAGCAGACGCGCTGCCGGCGGCCGCGATGCGAGCTAACGTATCCAGCAGCCGAGCGGACGCTCGCCCGCAGCCTCGCCGCTCAGCTGCTTGCCGCGCCTCAAAGCGTCGGCGTTTCATGGGCGGGGCGCTGCCGGTTGCTCTGGCGACGCGCCGCGGTGCCTGGACCCCAATGTGCCGCCGCGGCTGCCGGTTTCCGCCCGTCTCAATTACTGGGAGGTCGCAGGTGCTGCAGCTGGTGGGGCCTCGCGTCGAGCCGGTCGCCGCGGGGCTGCGGCACGCGGCGGCGCAGCGCACGCAGCTGCTCAAGGCGGCGCGCAGGTGCGGCCGGGGCGGGTGCCTGGAAGCTGCCGTTTGCATGCGCCTGGCAGCTTGCCTCAAGAGAGCTGCAAGGGGCTAGCCATTGCTACCAGCTCGCACGGGCTGGCCTAAGCCTATCCCTTTTCACTTGCACACGCCCACACTCACACGTACACGAACACGCACACGCACACAGACATACACACACATACATACACATACACACACATGAAACATACTCAACAGCCCTGGCCCGACAAGCACGCAGCACTCACGCCGACGCACCCGTTACGCACACGTCCATCCGCCATCACCCCACCTGCATGCGCGCGCGTGCGTGTCTCCGCAGCGTGCTTCAGGGGCTGCAGGGGGACGTGGTGCAGCTGGTGCGGGAGATGGACACGGGAGTCATCGAGGGCGAGGACGGCGCCGGCGCGGGGGAGCCGGACGGCAAGGTGGGGCTGCCATTTCCCTTGGGATGAGGAGGCATCATCCTGGAATGAGGGGGCTGGGAGGTTTTGTACCTGAGGGTTGAAGCATGAGATGCGGATATCAGGGGGTTGTGACTATCTGAAACCGAAGATCTGGGCAGCAGTGAGGCAGCAGTGGGTGGTTTCAAAAGTTTGTCTGGTCCTTCAAGGCACTCTCTCACCAGGGCTTTGACTCTGCTGGCGCGACTTCTTCCATGTTGGCGAACGACCATGACTCATTGTGACTCATCGCAGGGGGACCTGGACCAGTACCTCCAGCAGCTCGGGATGCCAATGCTGCAGGAAGCTTCTCGACCGTCCGCGGCAGCTTCCCCCTCCGCGCCGCCCCTGGGCTGCCTAGAAGACATCCAGCAGCAGCAGGCGGCGCTGCAGCAGCTGCAGACGCCAGAGCCGGGCGCCGCGGCCTCCGCGGCAGGCGTCGGCGCCGGCGGGTTGCCGGCGCCGTGGCTGGCGCCGTGCCCGCGGCAGCTGCTGCCGCCCGGGTGGGCGAGCGCGGAGCCTGCCGAGCGCCTGAGCGGCGGCGGTGGCAGCGGCGGCGGGCGCCACGGTCGGACCATGAGCGCCCAGCTACTGCAGCGGCCGGGCGCGGGCGCGCTTGGCGGCGCCGGTGCGGGCGCGGGTGCGCCTGGCGCGCTGGCTGCGCCCCTGGGCGGCCACCACCACCGGAGCTACAGCGAGGCGGCGCCCGGCGGCGCGGCGGGCGCCGCGGGCCCGTTTGGCGGCGCGCACTACAAGCAGCAGCAGCGGCGGCAGCAGGACGACGAGGCAGAGGAGGAGCGGCGGGGCCGCGGGACCGGGGCCGGCGCGGCGGTGCCTTGGGGCAGCGGGAAGGTGCCCGTCGGCGCGCCCTGCGCGGCCGGCGTCGCCGCCGCTGTGGGCGGCGCAGCGCTTGGGGGCGGCCTCGAGCGAATTCACGAGGGCAGGGAGCTGTTTGGATCGGCCAGCCCGCCGGCCGGCAGCTGTGGTGCAAGCAGCAGCGGCGGCGACGGGGGCGGCGCAGCCGCCGGCGCTGCTGAGTCTGGACACCCGAACCTCGGGCCGACGGCGGCTGCTGACGTGGCCGGCTCGTGGGCAGCGGGAGGCGGCGCGGCCCCTGCGGGGTGCGGTGCCGGCGGCGCGGCAGGTGCAGCCGCGGCGGCGGCGGCGGCCGGCGCGGGCGCGGGCGCGGCGGTTTGTGCGGGCGGCTTGGCGGCGGGCGTCAAGCGGCGGTCGACGCCCACGGGTGCGGCTATTCTGGCGATGATAGCGCCCAACGGCATCTTGCAGCAGTCTTCGCGCCGGAAGGCCGAGGAGCAGCAGCAGCAGCAGCAGCAGCAGCAGCAGCAGCAGCAGCAGCAGCAGCAGCAACAACAGCAGCAGCACCAACCGCCGCAGCAGCCGCGGCGGCAGCAGCAGCAGTCGCGGCCGCCGCCGCCGCCGCCCGCTGCGCTGCGG
>NW_014011403.1:8094-10164 GCF_000611645.1 Monoraphidium neglectum
GCCCGCTGCGCTGCGGCTGCGCGCCGCCGGCGCCCTGGCGGCGGGGCCGCCTGCCCCGGGGTCGCCTGCGGCGCGGACCCTCAGTGGCGACCGGCAGGGCGGTTTCTGGGGATCAGCCATACGAGAAGTGTCTCCAGACAAGCGCTCACGCGCGGCGGGCGCACCGACGGCAGCGACCGGAGAGACGCTCATGGGGCAGCCAGGCCGGGGGAGCGGCGGCGGCGTCGGCCCAAGCGGCAGCTTGGGAGCGGCGACTGGGGGCGCAGCGGCGGGGGGCTTTGACGCGGCAGCCTCGATTGGCGCGTGCTCGGCGTCTGGAAGTGCAGCGGGCACCCCCAGGAGCCCGGCCAAGGGATGGAAGCGGCTGTTTGGAGCCAAGGGGTGCGAGTCACCGAACCTCGACGTCGGGCCGCAGCACGTGCAGGCGCGCAGCGGCGGTGGCGGCTGCGCCGGCGGCGCGGCGGGGGCGGGGTCCCCCATGTGTGTGTCTGCACGGCCGTGGGTATCTGAGGGCGGCATCAAAGAGGCCGGCAGCGGCGGCAGCACCTGCGCTGGCGGCTCATTCGGCGGCGGCAGCAGCCTGCCTGCGCCCGTGCTCTGCAAGGGGATCGCGGTACCGTGCACGCCAGCGGCGAGCGCCTGCGGGGCCTCGTCCCCGCTTGGGGTCGTGGGCCCCTGCTCGCCCAAGGCTCTGCGTGCCGGCAGCGCCCTGGCCGCGGCGCCGGCTGCCGGCGCAAGGTCTGCAACCGGCTCCCCCGCGCCCGGCGCGCAGGGCGGCGCCGCCGCCTGCGGCGGGCCCGCGGCTGCATCGGCGGATGCGGCGGCGGGCTTGGGCAGCACGTGCTGCGGCAGCAGCGCGGAGGACCGATTCAATGCTGATGAGGTGCTGGAGGATGCCCGCGGCGTTCCCAGGACGATGTCCCCTCTGCGCGCACACGCGCGCAAGCTGTCGCTGCCTGGCCGCGCCGGCGCAGCCGGCGCAGCCGGCGCGGCGGGCGCGACGGGCGCCTGTGGGGGCGAGCGGTCCCCAGGGGGCTGCGGGGATGGCGGCGGGTCGCCCTGCGGGTCGCCCGGCAAGAAGGCCCGGCTGGAAGCTGTGGCAGGCGGCGCTGGGTGGCAAGGTCCGGTGTGTGGGGATGAGCAGGCTAAAGCGGCGTCCTTGCAAGAGCAGCAGCAGCCGGCAGCAGCAGCAGCAGCAGCAGCCACAGGCATGTCACGCTTGTGGCACCTGAAGGGAAAGGGTGGCAGCAAGGCAGGCGCTGGCAGCGGCGCCAGCACGAGCAGCGGCAGCCTGCCGCAGCAGTCCGACAAACAAAAGCAGCAGCAGCAGCAGCAGCAGCAGCAGCAGCAGCCGACGCGGACCCACAGCCAAAAGCTGCAGGAAGCCTGCCGGCTCGAGGCCGAGGCCAAGGCCGCCTCCGACACCGGCCGCCCGGAAGCCGCCGAGCAGCTGACGCGGCAGGCCCTGGCGATCCTGCAGGCGGCCGCGGGCGCAAAGCACCCCAACACGATCGGCTGCATGGGGCGGCTGGCCGGGGTGCTGAGTCGCCTGGGCAAGGCGGCGGAGGCGGAGGGGCTGTTCAAGCAGGTGCTGCAGCACAGGGAGGCGCTGCTGGGCCGCTCGCATCCGCAGGTGCGCCCCAGGAGCGGCCCGAGGGCGGAGGCCAGAGGGCGTTTCGGCGGGCGCGGGGGAAATGAAAGCGTGGCTCGTGCGGTCTGCGGGGTGTTGCCAACGCTTGCTGGGCTGTGATAGGGCGGAACCTGAGGGCTGGACTGTCTCACATCCTTTTCTGGAACCTGCAGCAGACATCCGCGCGTTTTGAAGTTTCAACGCTTGGGCAGCACCCACCCTGCCCTCTCGGGTGATGCACTTCTGCCCTACAAAAAGGCGCCCCTCACTCGACAATATCAACTGTTGCTCCCCAGGTCGCCACAACCCTGAACAACCTGGCCACCTGCCAGTACGGCCGCGGCGCGTTTGAGGAGGCGACCGCGACGTACCGCTCGGCATTGGCGGTACGGCTCAAGGCTCTGGGGGCGGAGCACCCCGACACCGCGGCTGTGCAGAAC
>NW_014011402.1:0-6978 GCF_000611645.1 Monoraphidium neglectum
CCCGCGCACCCACAACCCGCGCGCCCGCCTCCCCGCGACGCCCGCCGCCCCGCGGCGGCGCGGCGCGGCGTCCGGCGGCAAGCGGCGCGCGGAGGAGGGCGGGGCGCTGCTGGCGGCCCACAGGCGGCAGCAGCAGGCGGCGGCGCAGCGGGCGCTGCTTGGGGGCGGCGCGAGCAGTCCGCTGCTGGGGAGCCTGGCTGGCAATGAGGCCGGGCCATACAACGTGGGTCCTGTTTTTGACGTTCATTAATTATTGGGTCCATATGCATACGGCGAGATGCACACATCTTCTGGGAGCGTGGCATGTGAGCTAGTGGGCTTGAATCAGGAGCCGACCCGTCGTCGGCCGAGCACCCATCGTCGGCTCAATCCACTCCATGCGACCCCTGCTGCCTCCCTCGTCCTGCACGCCTGCCGCCGCTCGCAGGTGTTCCCTCACCTCCTGCCCTCCAGCGCCTACGTCTCCCTGGGCCCCCACGCCCCCGGCCGCGGCACCTCGCCGCCGCCGCCGCCCCACGCCCACCCTATCCAGGGCGCCGCCCTTCTGCCCTTTGAGCTCCAGATCGACCCCCACCACGGCCCCAACGGCGCCCTCATGCGTGACGTCACCAGCGGTCACCTGCTGGACGCGCAGCTGATGATGTCATCGGACGTCATCGCCGCGGCGGCCGGCGGCGGGCTGGCGCCGATAGAGCTGGCTCTGATGCAGGAGAGAATGGTGGCCAGCGCGGCAATCGCCAGGGAGGGCCTGGGGGGCATCGAGCAGCTGCTGCTGGCGTCATCCTATGAGCGCCGCGGCGACGGCGGCGGCGACGGCGGGGGCGGGGGCGACGCGTTCGGGCATGCGGCGGGCAGCGGCGCGGCGGCAGCTGTGGGGCTGTCGGGGGCGCTGCTGCTCGGCGGCGACGGCAGCGGCAGCAGCAGCGGCAACGGCAACGGCAACGGCGGAGGCAGTGGCGGCGGCCACATCAATTTTCACGCTGGTTACGGGTGCTCGTCAGCTGTCGCGCACGCATCTTCGTACCCGTCACTCCTGCGGCCGCCGTTGTCCCCCCAACTGCCAGCGACCTCCCTGCCGGCCGCCTCGCCCCCGGGCATGCCGCCCCCCAGCCCCGCGGGCGCCGCATGGCGCCTGCCGCACGCGGGCTCGATGGGCGCGCCGCCGTCGCCGTCGCTGCCGTCGCCGCCTCAAGGCGGCCGCGCCTTGATGGCAGCGACCTCCCCACTCTACGGCGGCCCCTCCTCCTCCGCCTCCCCTTCCAAGCTCTTCGCGGCCATGGGCGCACCCCCGCCGCCCTCCCCCGCAGCCGTCATCGCGGCCCGCAACGCGGCAGCCGCCGTCGCCGCGTCAGCGGCGGCCGCGGCCGGGGCTTCAGGCGATGCTGATCAGTACGGCCGCTTCGCGCCGCCGCTGCGTCCCGGCAGGAGTGGGGCCGGCGCTGCAGCCTCGCCGCTCGGCCTGCCGCCCGGCTTTGACGCGTTTGGTGGGGCCGGCGGCGGCGTCGGCAGTTACACGCTGAGCCCGGGGCTGGCCGCTGACCTGGCGCTGCTGCAGGGGACCGCCACCGGCGGCGGCGGCGGCGGTGGCGGCCACGGCTTCGGGGCTGGCCCCGGTGTCCTGCGGGCCGGCAGTGGCGGCGCATCCTCTCCGGGCCCGGCGCACGGCCGCATCCCGCTCGACCGCCCTCCTGCCGATGCCTTTGGGCAGACACAGGCGACATACGGACACCCGTCCGCGCCGGCAGCGGCGGCGTCCCTGCCGTCTGCGCTTCTCTCGCCTGGTACCCCTGCCACGCGCGCAGGCGGCAGCGGACCGCCGATCGGCGGCCTGTTCTCGCCAGATCAGTCTCAGGAGGAGCAAGAGCAGTGGGAGCTGCTCCGCAGGTCCCAGCAGGCGCTGGCCGACCGCGCGGCGGCCGCTGCAGGCGCGCCCGTCTCTGCTGTGCCCTCCGCCGGCGACACAGATTCCCTGCCCACTTGGGCGCAGCCGCAGCAGCAGCACCACCAGCAGCAGGAGCAGCAGCAGGCCCACCACCCGCACCCGCACCAGTACCAGCACCGTGACCAGCAGCAGGGGCAGCAGCAGCAGCAGCAGCAGCAGCAGCAGCAGCAGCAACAGCAGCACCACCATCGCCACCACCACCACCACCACCAGCAGCAGCAGCAGCAGCAACAGCAGCAGCAGCAGCAGCAGCGACAGCAGCAGCAGCAGCCAGATGGCCGTGGTGAGCAGCCCCTTGCGACGGCGGCGCTGCTCCCGCTGAGCCCACCGCCCCCAACCACGGCCCCGCCCCCCCTGTTTTACAGCGGCAGTCCCCTGCTTGGGCGCGCTGCCCACGCCGCCGCCAGCAGGGGCGGTGCCAGGCCGGGGCGTGGTGGGGCCGACAGCGGTGGCGACGGCGGCGCCGCCGCACTCCCACCAGCCGGCGCGTCGCCCGGCGCACCCTCCAGCCACAAGGTCGTTTCGCCGTTCCTGGCGGCCCAGGCTGCGGCCACAGGAGACGAGCAGGCGGCCGGCGGCGGCGGCGCCCACTGGTGTGACAGCGGCACGGGTGGTGCAGCAGGCTCGCACGCCAACTCCAGCGCCGTGGCCGCTTCGGCCGCCCCTGCAGGTGGGGCGCCCGCTGCCCCTGGGCTGCCTAGCGGCTTGCATGAGGCCGCCGCGGCCGCGCCGCCGCAGGCCAGCGGGCGCGGCAGCGGCGGCGGCGTGCTTCCGCTGGCGCCCGGCCTGGCGCACTTGCCCCGCCAGCCGGCCGCGTACGGCTATGGGCACGACGTGGCACAAAGGGCCAGCCCTGGCCGCGGCGCAAGCCTGGCGGAGGCGCTAGGGGCAGCAGAGCTCGACCTGGGGACCGCCTCAGGCCAGGCGCTGCCGCTGGCCGCCGTGCACACGCACGTCCAGGCGGCCGAGCAGCAGGCGCCCTATGTGAAGCTCGAAGACGACCCGGGCGGCAGCAACCGCGGCGGCGGCAGCGCGGCCGCCAGCGGCGGCGGCGACGGCCAGCATGCCGGCCGCGGCGCGGCGCCGCTGGACGCGGGCCGGCGCCAGCAGCAGCCGGCGCCCGGCGCCGTTGTGCTGCTGCGGCGGCGCGTGTCCGCGGGGCCGTCCTCCCGGGGCCACCAGGCGCCCAGCGCAGAGGCGGTCGCTGTGTTTGCGCGCTCCGCCGCTGCCGCGGCGGCGGTGCGCCGCCCATGCGCGCCCTCCTCCGTAGGCAGGCCACCCGCGGGGCATGCGGCGTGCGGCCGCGCGGACGGCGGCGGCTGTGGCGGCGGCGTGGGTGGGTGTGGGGCCGGAGGTTGCTGCTGGGGCGGGGAGGGGGAGGGCGAGGATGCGGTGGAGATGATCGAGGGGGGCGCCGCGCTCGCAGCGGGGCAGTACGGCTGCTGTGCGGCCGCAGGCGCGATGCCGAGCGCGATGGATGAGGACGGCCGCTGCTGCGGCGCCTGCGAGTGACGGCGGCGGCGGCGCAGTGCGAGGGACCCTACCTGCTGGCCGCCTGCGGCAGTTGAAACCTGCCGCAGCCGCGTCCACCGGAAGGGTCTCAGTGGGGCTTGTCGACGCTTGCAGATTGCAGGGTTCAGGGTTTCCCTCTTCGTTGCCTGCCACGGCACGCTCGCCGCCAATGAGGGGGAGGGCGTCCTCGTTTCAGCTGTGCCACCATCACAGGAACACACTCAAAACACGCCGCGATCCCGTTCGCATGCGGGCTGCCGAATGAGGACCACTGCTGACAGGTCGCCGGCTTCGTTTGCCGGCTTTGCTGCCATGAGCCTGTGCAGTGGCGCCTTGATCGCCTTCACTCATGTCCCCTCGTGTGCAGCAGCACTGGCGTGACACCAGGCCTGCCGCACACACAAGCACAGTGTGTGCATCCAAATCGTGCATGTGCGCATAACGTGGCCGCGCCTGCGCTGGCGGCACAGCAGGCTACGCGCTTGTCGGCAGCGTCTGAAGCCCCGCAGCATCGACGGATGGGGGGGATCAGGCCCACTGGGCCCCCTACGTAGGAGCCGCCGCCTGCCTGGCGGCGCCTGGCAGGCACGTCGACTTTGCAAAGCTCGTCCCTTGCATGCTCCCGCGCTCGCCGGCGAGTTACGGCACAGCGCTGGTGCCTTTGCTGGTGGCGCTCCTTTGCGCGAACCGCGGCGCGATGGCGTGCGGGGCAGCTCGTGCCACGCCCGCCCCTAGTACAAAGACGAGCTGGGTTTCACCCCTAAGCCCCAATGACCGTACGCCCCCGGCTCGTGACGCGGGCTAAGCTCTTTGTTGGCTCACGCGCGTGTGCTGTGTATATGCACTGTCTTGATTAGCGCCGGCCCTGTCGGGGCCGCTTGGGTTCTGAGGTTTGTGGATCTGCAGATGACTGCCGCGCCCTCAGAGGGCCCCGCGGTCACACACTCGCTGAGTCAGCAGCTGCGTGTGTGGACCGACATTGCATGTGTGAGTGGGCTTGCAGGCCTACGGGGCAGCAAAAATTGAAGGATTGACTCGCGAAAGGGGCTGCGCTCTGGTGCTCTGCGTGCATCGACGGGCCGATTGCATGTCTTGACGGCACTCGCTTGAGGAGCGCACGCATGCACCTGCGTGTCGGGCCCGGGCAGGGGTAGATGGGAAATGCCGGGGCCCATGCCTCCTGCCCTGCTATTAGTTGCTGGCCGCACGACGGCCGCCCAGCGGCCCCATTGCAATCGAACGCGACTTTCACTGCAGCACAGCTGATCGCTGTCTCGGCGACGGCGGGCAGGTTTTGTCAAAGCACCCCATTGTTGTCATTGCGTGACCAGATTTGGGGGGCAGCGTCAAGGGCCCGAGTGAACACAGCACTTTGCTGCAATTGTCGCCCAAAACCAGGCAAACAAACCAGGTGAATCAATCGTCTTGGTTAGCCGGCCACTGCACCTGCAGCTTGCAGTGCATTGCAGCCACCAGCGGCAGCTCTGTCTATGATCGACGACCGGCATGTCCCTACGCCACCTGTATGGTACGGGCCACGGGAGGCTGTGTGCGATGTACACAGTGTATGCCACTTGCACCGAGTCATATATTTCAACATTGTACTCTGGACGCAGCCAACCCGACTTGAAGCAGCCTGATGTAGAACTGGCTCCTTAGATCTGATCTTTATTGCTCGGACTTGGTTTGCATAACGGTCCAATTCATTAGAAAATAAAATCTCTGAAAAAATCGTGCAAGTAAATCAGGCCCGCCGCAGCGCCCGCGGCAGCCTTTGCGGTCGTGCATGTGGGGGTCCGCAAGTGGCGCAGCACTGCAGCGGCTTGCAGCCGCCTGTGGCGCGCAGCGCCTCTGGCCCCGTGCTCCCCTCCATTCTCGCGCCGCGACGCCCTTGGTCGCCATGTCCGCGACCCCGGACGCCATGCGCGCCGTGCGCGAGGCGGTCGCCGGCCTGCCGCCCGTCGTCTGCTACCACCACCCCTGCCATGATGGCGTGTTTGCCGCCCTCGCGGCGCACGTGCACTTCTCCCGCCGCGGCGTGGCGGCGCGCTTCTGGCCGCTGGCCGTCTTCAGGGAGCCCTCCATCGCGGCCATGGGCCTGCGCGGCGACGAGGCAGTCTATCTTCTCGATTACACCGGCCCCAAGGGCTTTGCCCGCGAGCTGGCCGGACACTGCGCCAGGTGCGCCGCGCGCCCACCCACACCCTGCCGCGCCCGCTTGCATGGGGAGAGCGCGCGCACGCCGCTCAGGGGAGGGGTCCGCCTGCCAAGCGCGCCGCAGTCTGACTGCGCCGCCCCCTCTCCTGCTCTGGCGATCGTCCGCCCGCACCCCTGCCTCCCCCAGGGTTGTGGTGCTGGACCACCACAAAACAGCGGCGGACCAGCTGGGGGTCGACGTGGGCCAGTCAGATCACCGTCACCAGCAGCAACAACAACAGCAGCAGCAGCAGCAACAGCAGCAGCAAAAAGCGCCGCAGCAGTTGCAACAGCAGGAGCGGCTGGAGCAGCAGCAGCAACAGCAGGGGAAGCAGCAGCAGGAAGAGGAGCAGAAGCAGCAGCAGGCGCCTCAGCAGCAGCAGCAGCTGTCGGAGCAACAGGAGGGGGAGGAGGTGCAGCAGCAGCAGTTGCAAGGAGTCAGCGCGGGGCCTGTTGCGGACCCCCTGCCGCCCAACCTGCACGTACTCCTGGACATAGGCCGCAGTGGCGCCGAGCTGGCGCTGGACTACTTTGGCCGGGAGGGCGTGCCACAGGCCACCCTGCGCGCCTTTGGGTGCGTGGTTGAAGGGGCGCGCCTTTGGGTGCGCCGACGTCGCAGGGAGGGGCTGGGGCCTGACACTCTGCGCTGGAGGCAGGGCTGGCTGCAGCAGCGCTGCCATCCGCTAAGCGCGTCCATGGCATGCGCAGGGAGCGTGCCGCAAGCCGAGGCATTGAAAGCCGGCCCTGGGGCAGCCGCGCTCTCCTCCGCGGCTGCCCTCTGCTCACCTTGCCGCCAAGCAATGTGCACAACACCCCTCGGCCCCTAAGCCGATCCGCCCCCGTATGGTCGCACCCTCGCCCAACCCACCCCCCCGGCCCCAGGTACGTGCAGGACGCGGACCTGTGGGCGTGGCAGCTGCCGGGCAGCCGCGAGTTCCACGCGGGGCTGTCTGCGGAGGGCCTGGAGTACGACGTGAACGGCAACCCCCGCGTGTTTGAGGCGCTGCTGGCGCTGGACGTTGACCGAGTGGTGGAGAGGGTGCGCGTTTGTTGACTGTCGTCGCAGCGCGTCAGCTTGTCATTGCCGTCCCATTGTCCCATCCTGCTTTTGGTCACGGGTCGTGGGTGTTGTGGTTGAGGTTGGGTTGTTGGTGGAGTCAGCTCGTACAATATGGCTGCGGTGTTGTGCTGTAGGTTTGTTGGTAGGGGCAGCCGAATGTGTGTTCCAGAGCTGCCATGGGATTGGTGTGTGTGTGTGTGTATGTGTGTGTGTGTGTGTGTGTGTCAGGGGGCAGATATGGCGAGGTTGTGTGTGTCTTTGGGGGGGG
>NW_014011402.1:7168-10185 GCF_000611645.1 Monoraphidium neglectum
GGGTGGTATCGAGGGGGGCGATGAGGGCGGCTAAGGGGTGCTGGCCCCACGGGAGCGCAGCTTGCCTCCGCTGATGAGGCCGGCGCCGACGGCCGGGCGCCCCACCGACGAGCCACCCACCTTACCCCGCCAGCCCGCATCGAGCGAGTGGATCGACCTCAAATCTCCACCCCAAGTTTCAACCCCCGCCCACGACCCCGCGCTCTGCCTCAAGGGCGCCGCGGTGCTGCGGGAGCAGCAGCGCCAGATCGCGGCCGCCGTCGCGTCCGCCGCGCCGCTGTCCCTGGGCGGCGCCGCCGGCGCGGGCCGCGGCTGGGGCCGCGGGCTGGGGTGCGTTGTGAGCGGCGACCTGGTGGGGTGGCGCAGCGCCCTGGGGAACGCGCTGGCCAGGAGGAGCGCGGAGCTGGGGTTAGAGCCTGTTGGGGTGGTGGCCTACACAGAGGTGAGAGCAGGGCGGGGGGGGGCAGGGGCGGACCACGGGGACGGTTGCGTGCCTGGGGCTGACGCGGGGCAGCAGCTTTGCAGGTCAAGTGCACGCAGGTGCGTGGTCACTTCGCTCCCCCCCTCTGTCGCGTGTTTTGTCCTCCCTGCCTCTTGCCAACACACGCACAGAACCTCTCTTACCCTTCCATATGCGTCTGTTCCCGCCCTCAACCCACTCACCCTCCTCCGCTGATATCACCCCACTTTACCCTTCAACCCTGCAGCCACCTTTCCCCACCCCCACATTCCCCTTCACACACTGGGCGGAGGATACGGGTGGCACGTGTCCCCTCCCCTCCCGTCCAAACTTCCCTCTCGCCACCCCCAGGCCCCATAACTCCCCTCCACTCCCCCTTACGGCCCCCTCTGTATCGTCCTAAGGATGGCATGGCGCCGGGGAAGATCAAGGTGAGCCTCAGGAGCGTCGCTGAGTGGGACACCACGCGCGTCACGGAGGCGCTGGGCGGCGGCGGCCACCGCGCGGCGAGCGCGTGCATCGTGGCGGACGCCGACTTTGAGGGGTGGCGGCTGCGGGGGTCCTGAGGGGCCGGCCTGCTGCTGTAGGGGTGGCGCAGGCCACACCCGGTTAATTTTGTAATTGTTTTGCGCTGGATCTGCGGTCAACGGTGACAGCACGGGTGTGCATGGTGCGGGGCCAGCCACAGCATGTCGTGGCATGAGGTGCACACGCTTGGTCAGCGGACGACGTTCAACGAACCAGAGAGAGGGACATAAATGGGGAAAGCCCCGCTCCTGCCTTGATGTACCATACCCAAACAGGATTGTCGACGCGCATGTACGGTATGAGCAGGAATAATGCTGTGTCACTCAGTCACTCCAGATCTGCCAGGTTACTAAAGCTCAATGCATGAGCCTGATCTGTTCCAATACTATACTTGCAGGCGTTCCTCGAGAGAAGGACACCTCTGCATTGAGCTGGCTGGAGATCGTGCGAGCGGAAACGAAACAACCCGCGCGCCCAGCAGTGAGATTGCAGTAGGTGTTCCTGCATAACATGATCATTGGTCTGCAATAGCCTTTGTGTCGGTGCTCTGCGGGGCCTGCGAGCGATGAAGCGGCGCCATATGACAGCGCACGGTCGCCTACAGTGTGGCCAGAGGTGTTGCCAAACCCTTATGCAACCCCCATATGTGCACCGCACGCAGGCCGCACCTGGCCAGAAGCCATCCCACCTCACGTGCAACTCCAGCGGCCATCCGCCACGCCGCCAGGACGCAGTGACTACGGCCTGCGGGCGCACTGTCAGACGCGCTTCAGCAAGCTCCAGCGGTGAACACACGCAGCCGAACCACCACCACCAGCAGCAGCAGCAGCAGCAGCAGCAGCAGCAGCAGCAGCAGAAGCCATGTCCCCTTCGACCGCCGATGCGGGCGCTGCGGCCCTGCCGGCGGCGGGCCTGCTGCGGGGGCTGGCCCTGGACGTGGCCGGGCGGTGGCTGAGGGAGGAGCTCTGCGGCTACCTGGCAGATACCTACGGCGCCTCCGCGGCCGAAGAGGTGGGCCTCCTCATGCGCTGAAGCCCTTGCAGGCAGCCCCCTGAACCCAATGAGCCGAGAGAAAGCCTGCCCCACTCGGTTTCGTGAGCACACGTTTCACGCGGCCGGGAGCCGCGCCATCCGCGCGGTCCCTTGCGCTCTCGCCACTCACCCCTCCGACGTCGCCCCCCCTGCGCCCCGCGGCCGCCCAGGTGCTGCGCGCCGCGCTCGCCGACCTATCTGCGTCGCCCAACGCCGCTGCTGCTGCCGCCGCTGCAGCCGCGGCTGCGCCCGCCGCGCCCCATGCGCCCCCCGCCGCGCCGGTGCCCATACCCGCCGGCTCCAAGAGCGTGCGCTGGCGGGAGCCCGGGGACACAGAGCCGACGGCGGCCGCGGCCGGCGACGACGAGGCCGGGGCGCCGCAACCCTACGACGCGTCTCCGGCGGAGTACGCCGCGCTCGACGCGCTGCGCCGCAGCGAGTCGGGCCCAGCCGCGGACGGCGGCGGCGGCGACGGCGACGCGTCGTCGGACGGCGGCGGCAGCGGCACGGGCACGAGCGGCAGTGCGGGGCACGGGAGCGCAGGGCTCTGGCGGCGCGCGGCGCTAAAGGTGGGGGGCCGCTCCCCGGGGCGCGGCGCGGCATGCACGTTCACAAACAGAATCAGGCGTGGCCGCGCTGATTACTTCGTGACCGTCCAGCCACCCCGTTGCAGCAGCAAGCCAGCCACCCCGTGGCCGTGTGGTTGGGCAAGATCACGGCCGCGGGCGCCCCTTTGCCGCCCGCTCGCATGGCACATGCGCTCGGAATCGGCTCGCCCGCACACAAAGCTCGCCCACAGCGCACCGAACGTGCTCGTCCTCCCCGCGTGACACATCTCGTGGCCCCTCCTCTGTGCCTCACAAGACCACCGCCCCCGCCCCGCGCCCTGCACCTCTCCACCCCCATCCCCCAAGGCCCACGACGCGGCTGACCCGTGGGCGTCGCGCCGCATCGACCGTCTGCCCATGGAGCACGCGCGGCGCCACAGGTTCAACCC
>NW_014011401.1:0-7501 GCF_000611645.1 Monoraphidium neglectum
GGCCTGAGGGGACGGGTGGGTGGACATGCAGCTGAGCGGGTGGCTTGGGGGAGGTAACAAGTGGTCGCTGGTTGAACGACGGGCTGATGCCCCTCTCAAGCGCTTGAACGGCCTCTGATCAGTATGCAACATCAGAGAACGTTTAGTGGGAGCTGGCTTCCACCCTTTGGCACCAAAATCACCCTGCCTGCAAACCCATCCAAATCCATGGTGCAGAATCAACAGTGCACGTATTCCAAGGAGACCGGCCAGCTGGTGGGGACGGGCTGGGCCGCCCTGCTGGGCGTCGCAGTGGGCACCACCTTCATGGGCCCCTGCCCGAAGCCCGCTGCGGCCCCCCAGCCGCCCGGCGGCGCCGCCCCGGACGCCGCCGGCGCGGCGGCGCTGGTGCCGCAGGTGCCGGCCGCGCCCGTCGGGGCGAGGCTGTCCGCAGCGATCGCGTCGCCGGCGGGCCTCGTCAAAACGAGCGGCGACGCGCCGGCCACGATCCTGCTCGACGCCGCCGGCACGACCGCAGCGGCACGGCGCCCCGTCGCCTCGTACACGTGGACGATCTCGTCCGCCTCGGACAGATCTATAATCACCACGATCTCCGGCCCCAAGGCGTCCCTCGAGCTGCCGCCGGGCGCCTACTCTGCCAGCCTCGTCGTCCGGGACGCACTGGGGTTCAATTCCACCGCGGATCGGGCTTTTGTGGTCGGGGACAGGGCAGCGACCGTCGCCGCCATCGCTTCGCCTAGAGACGTGGAGCCCGCATCTGCCGCGGGCGCGCCGGACGGCTCCGCGGCGGCGCGCGTGGCGCTGTCCGCGACGGGGTCGGGGGCGGGGCCCGGGCTGTACTTGGTGTCTGTGGCGTGGCTGGTGCAGCGGCTGCCGGGCCTGGAGGTTGTGGCGAGCCCGACAGGGACTATTGCCTACGTCACGCTCCCCGTGGTGAGCTGGCTGTGAATGGAACAATTTTTGTTGTTGGATCATGGTCTGCCTGTGGATGGTGGGGCCGCACGTCTGGTAGCCGCGGGATTCTGCTTTGGGGCTCGGTTGACGTAGTCGTGTGCTGCCCCTCCAGTACGCAGCAACCCCCTCTGGACGTTAAAGCCCAATCTGCCCCGCCCTTGCTTCCAAACAATCCACCTTGACCTCCCTCACACCCGCTGTCCATTACCAACAGGGCTCTTACATTGCTTATGTGAGAGTATTCGACTCAGAGGGCCGCACAGCCACAGCCAGCAAGCCCTTTACAATTGGCGTCCCCAGCGCCACCGCCCCCGCCTCGGGCGCGCGCCCCACCCTCGCCGTGATCAACCGCCCAGCGCCGCTCGAGGCGGCCGTCAGGGCGTCCAAGGGCGGCGCGTCGGCGACGATAACCTTGGACGCCACGGGGTCGGCGGCGGCGCAGGGGTCTCAGATCAAGAGTTACACCTGGGGTGTGGTGACGCTGCCAGACCGCGTGCCGGTGGCGAGCACGCAGGGGCAGGTGGCTGAGGTGCAGATTGCACCTGGAAAGTATCAGGTGAATGCTGGTTTTGATCCCAATGCTCGTGGGTTGACATATTAGCCGCCAATACACGCTGATGTCCACACGTTTGCAAATGCACGATGCAAGCGTGCAGAGCGCATAGCTGCGCGGCCACGCCGTGTCACACCCCATGCAAGAGCCACGAGGCTGTGGAATCGCATCAGCTATCCATCATATTGCAGAACGGCTGGTGCTAAGCCTTGGCCCCTCTTAATCACCCCGCCACGCTGCGCGTTCACCCCTCGCAACATTCAGGTCGGCCTGCTGATTGCAGACACCTCGGGCGCCATCGCCACCGCCAAGAAGACTTTCACCGTCGAGGCAGCGCCGGCTCCCTCCCCAGCGCCTGCACCCGTCCGGGTGCCACCGGCGGTCACGCAGCCAGCTGTTGCGAGCGGCGAGCGGCCAGCTGGCGGGGGCGGCGGCAACCAAGCGCCGGTGGTGCGGCCCGACCTCTCGTTTGTTGGCTTCTCAGGCGGGGCAGTCAGCATCGCCGGCTCGACCTCGGACCCTGACGGCGACAGTCTCGAAATCCGCACCACCATCATCGCCGGCACGAAGAGCGGCCCTGCAGCCGCCGCAGCCGCGGCCGCCGCAGCCGCGGGGGGCGGCGCGGACGACGGGGCCGCGTCTCCGCCGGAGGTCGTGGAGGGCTCGGGCGAGATGGTCTCGCTGGCGGGAATCCCCGCGGGCGATTATACGCTACTGATCACGGCAAACGACGGCAAAGGCGGCGTCGCCGCCGGCGTCGCAAGCGTCAAGGTCTTCCCCGCTGACCTGATGGCCGTCGCCGCCGCCGCCGAGGCGTCCGACGCCGGCGCGAACAGCACGCACGCCCCTGCGGGGGCGGCGCCGGTGCGCGGCGGCGCGCACGAGGGGGCGGAGCCGGCCGGCGGGGGTGCGGCGGGGGCCGCTGCAACGCTGGATCAGGTACATGGTATGGTCGCTGATGCACATGGTGTCAGCAAGCCTTTGCCTGTGGAAGAGGTTGTTGAGCCGGCGATCGAGGAAGCGGCGGAGGGAGCCGCGGCAGCGGCGACGGCCGCGCCCCCTCGCGAGGCCGCACCGCTGCCGGCGGCGGGGGTGGCGACGGGTGCGGCGCACGAGGCGGGGCTGGCGCCTGTGTTTCCAGAGTCATGGGCGGCGGGTACAGCGGCCAAGCCGGCACCGGCGCCAGCGCTTGTAGTGCCGCTGGCAGTACCCATAGTGGTCGTGGCAACTCAAAAGCAAGCCGCTGTGGTCCTGCCTGCAGCAAGCACGGTGATAGGACCCGCGGAATCGCCTGCGTCACCACCCAAAACGACTCCAGCAGCACCCACCGCCGACGCCCCTGCTGCTGCCAAGCCAGCTGGTGCACCAGGGACGCCTGCGGTGGAGGCGAAGCCGCCAGCCGCCTTGGCGCCACAAGCAGCACCGACGCCAGCCGCCACCGTCCTCATCGGGCCGTCTGCGCTGGGGGTCTCTACAAAGCCACCTGCGCTTACGTTGCCCAAGGGCAAGGTACCCACCCTGCTCACGGCGTTCCTTTCGACCCTGTCGCCGGTGCCAATGCCGACAACGCAGCGAACAGACCTGCCGCAATTGCTGTTGCCTCAGCAGCCGCATCTGGATGCGCCGCCAGCGCCGGCGCCGGCGCCGGCGTCATCACCATCCCCATCGCCGGCGCCGGCGCCACCGGCTTCAAAGCCGGCTGCGGCCAGCGGTGGGGCGCATTCAGCGCAGCAGCAGCCGCAGCAGCAGCCGCAGCAGCAGCCGCAGCAGCAGCAGCCGCAGCAGCAGCCGCAGCAGCAGCAGCCACCGCAGCAGCAGCATCAGGCGCAGCACCCGCCGCAGCAGCAGCCACCGCAGCAGCAGCCACCACAGCAGCAGCCACCGCAGCAGCAACAGCAGCAGCAGCAGCAGCAGCAGCAGCACCTCGCCGCGCCGGCGGTGGCAGCGGCTCCGATCCCAGGCCAGCGCGCCTTGCGCCTGCCATCGATGGCGTTGGGCCAGGGCACAACTCTGCGCGTGGACGCAGCGGCCTCAGGGTTGCTCCCTGTGGCGCCGCACACAAGCAGCCGCAGCAGCGAGGGCAGCGGCGGCGGCGACCCGCAGCCTTGGCAGGCGGCGGCAGAAGGCAGCAAGTGGGAGCTGACAAATTCGCTCACCGGGCAACGGGTGGCGGAGGCGGCCGGCGCCTCGGCGACCTTCCAGCTTTCAACCCCCGGCGCCTTTCAATTGCGGCTGGTGGCGCCTGCAAACGCGAGCGCCCCGGCCTCAAAGGGCCCACAGGCCGGCCCAGTGCCGGCCCCGGCCAGCACAAGCGGGTCATCAATGCTCATTGTTGTCCCTCGTTTAGGATGGGACAGCGCCAGCGGCGCGAGCAGGGGCTTTGTGTCCGGCTCGTGCGCGGCCCCAAGCGGCCGGGAGCTGTCGCGCGTCATCCTGGACTGCTCGAACCTGACCGTGACGCCGCCCCCGGCCGCGCCCCGAGATCTGCAGTTCGCATGGCGGATCTCCTCGGCGGACGCAGGGACAGCGGTCGCGACGGCGCTCGGGCGCACCCCGAAGACGGGGGCGCTGCCGGTTGGGCTTTACATGGTGGAGCTTGCCGTCACCGCCGGCGCCGGCCCGCCGGGCGCGAACAACACGCTATACTTCTGGACCACCCTGCTGGACGTCGCACCGGCGCCGCCGGCGCCCCTGGCGCTCGAGCTCGCCGCGCCGGAGCCCGCCTGCGCCGGCGGCGCGGCGGAGGTGCGCGCGCCGGCGGCGGCGGCGCTGCCGGCCGGGCACAAGGTGGCGCGATACGAGTGGACCGCCCGCTGGGCCGACGCGCCGCCCGCAGCGGCGGCAGGGAAGCAGCCGGCGGGCGGCGTCGCGGCGGCGGGGGCCGCGGGGGGACGGGTGATCGTGGGGAGCGGGCCCGCCCTCAAATGGACCCTCCAGCCTGGCAGGACAGACGTTGAGCTGGCCATGTCTGTCGTGGATTCCAAGGGTGCCGAGCAGCCGAGGGTGGTCCTGTCGACCGCGGTCGTCGGCCGCCCCTGCGTGGCCTGCTCCCAGGCGCCGGTGACACTCTTCGCGTCGCCAGCGAAGTGCGCGGCGATCAATTCCACCAGCATCGCCGCGCGGCTGCTGCACAGCGGGCGCGCGCCGAGGGACGGCGTGCAGCTGTCCTTCGCGCCCGGCACGCCGCTCGAGCCCGGCACGCGCGGCATGACGGTGACCGCGGTCACGCCCGTGTCCAAGGTTACAGCGTCGTGCTCTGCGCCGGCGGTGACTGTCAGGGACTCGACGGCGCCCATCGTAAAGCCGCGCGCGCCGCGCGGCGTCTGCGCGTCGCCGGTGAGCTGGCGCTCCACTGCGCCGCGGTGGGCGTGCTGGCGGCTCGCCGAGCTGGTCACCGTCACAGACAACTGCGAGGATGCCGCGCCGATGGCGTTCATGGTCAAGTGCGCGAGCGGCGGCGCCGCCGCCGCCGCCCTGCCCGCGGCGGACTGCGCGGCGCTGCCGGACGGCCGCGTGTGCGTGCGCGCCGGCGGCGGCGGCGGCGCGGCGAAGAGTCTGGCGGGCGGGTTCGTCGTAAACGTCAAGGACGGTTACGGCAACGTGGCACACCCGGTGACGGTGGCGGTGACGGTGCACACTCGGGCCACCAGGGGGTGCCACGCGGCCACCCTTGTCGACCTAGGGGGCAACGCCGGCTGATAAGCAAGCCCGTTGTCCTCGCGCCTCCCGGCTCCCCCCTTGTGCGCGCACGGCGATCAGCATGGACGTGCGCCCCGCTGGCCTCCTGCACGCTAGGTCTGATGGCCACGATTCCCGGGCGGGCGCTTTCCCTTACGCAAGTCAGTTCCAGCCAGCAGGCACGATTGCCCCACTCATACCTTGCAGCCTTGGCTACTGGCTCCACCTTTGGGGCAGCGCCGCAGAAACCCTATGTTTTTGTTGATTGTTGTGTTTCAAACTCCTTTTCGCAGCATGCAGTTCCACCGTCGCGGCCCGGCGCGTATCGGTGGCCCCTCCCTTTCCTTGAATAAGGCAGCCGCCTGGCCGCCTGCGCGCGTGCTCGAAGCCGTTTCAAGGCGTGACAGCCTCTGATCTCAGCACAGGTGCCCCGTGAGCATGCGTGCTTGCAGGCGACCACGCACCCGCACATGCAGCCCCTTGGTGCGCAGCCGGCGCGCAGCACGCACCGCGCGGCGCGCGGCAGCCGGCGTCCGTGCGTGCGCTGCATCTCCTGGCGCGGACGCGACACAGCTGAACTGGTGCTACATGAGCAAATGCACCCTTGTCTCCTCAGTATGGCGTATTTTCCAAAAAACCTGACTTGTCCTAGTTAAGCAGTGTGCGGGCTGCAAACCACCACTCCACTTCAAGGCCCTTTGAAGCCAACCAATCCCCGCACACGCACAACTCCCTCTGCCAGACACCTCCGTGCGCCCAGCCCCCGCACTTGCCGTTGCGATGCCCTCACTGCCCTACGCCTGCAAAGGCATCTGCTGTCATGCCCTGGTTGCTGCTTCCGGCTGGGAGGGCTTTGGGCGTCCACCTTCTTGCTTCCACTCTCTGCTGCACCAAACCTTGCGCAGCGAGGGTGCGTATCCTGTTTTGGGGTTACGGCGCACCGGCAGCGCCAACCGACATTGCGTTGATCACTGGGTATGGGAGGGGGCACAGCACTCCTGGCGCCAGCGACAATGGCTGGTGCAAACCGCGCGCGTTGCACGCTCCCTGCACTCGTCAAATTACGACGCGCCAGCAATGACGAATTCCTTCAAGTGCATGCGGTCATGCTACTACAAGGGTTTGGCTTGTGAAGTAACGCTGCAATCAAAGCCGCCGCATCCCCTGATATGTATAGTTTTGCATCCAGTGCGACCTGCCACTCATCCAGGCCAGGCCCCGAGGGCAGCGCCCACGGCGATGCCAGCAGGGCGTAGAAGTTGTGGCGCACGCCGCATCCTCCGCGGCCCAGCGCGGTCGCCGCCGGCGAACTTGTGGGTAGGTGGGGCAAGCGTGCGACAAGCTGGGCGAAGGTTTTTCTGCACACACCCGTGCAGCCCCCGACACGGCAGCACTGCTTGCAAATCACAAAGGGCGCAGTATCAACGTGGCTGCGGCAGGCTCCCGAAGGGCCAGATATGTGGCAGTCTATGGGGCTTTTCTGAACGAGCCCTGCCCATGGGGTTAGTTGATCACCTGCTGCCATGCGAGGCGAGCGCCTGCTGACACACGCTTTCTGCCAGAGTGGCCAGCCACAAGTCTGTGGAACGCATGCTGTACACGAAGGATGGTGTTCCCTCTTATGCTAGTGACAACTGCCACCGGTGGGATCTGGCGGACAAGTTGATTCTGCATCATAGACATGTTTGCACGCTCACGCGCTTTCCACACATCTCGACCTTGTCGTCCCTTGTAACTCGCTGTCTGTGGCCGGTGCTGAGCACGCCGGCTGCGTGGTGAGAGAGACGCTGTGTAAGGGCCTGATTTCGTACATTCGCTCTCGGATTGACCAGCCACGCGAGGTCACTCGGCAGGCAGGCCATCCCGCCTGCAAAGGTGGGCTGTGGGGCTGTGTCAAGTGCCAGCACTTCCGGTCGATTGACTTAGCTATAATCCTGAATATCCTGTGCCAGTGCCCTGTAGCCCTGTGTGAGCCGACCACCAGCACAGCGCTGCCCGCCAGCACTGTCGTTCGGGTACTTGAGAGTCGTCGCACTACTGCACGTACTGGAAAGTCATGTTTCAGTACCTGGAACTTGCCTTGGCCATGTGGTGCTGGACGACAGCGCACACTGTGGCTGCCCTCGTCCCCGAATTGACAAATGGCACAGGCATGGAGAGCAGGCCCCAAGGACTGGCGGCGGCGCTGCTGCTGCTCGCTGTTGCACGGGCCTGCACGGCCGCATCCTCTGATGACTGCATTTTCAGTGAGTCACTCTAGCGCAGCGGGCTGCAGGCCCCCTTTGCCACGCGCTTGCGCTTGCCCCCCCCCCCCCC
>NW_014011401.1:7684-10173 GCF_000611645.1 Monoraphidium neglectum
CCCCGGACCGCCGCCGGACGCTACCCCGCGCCCCGACCTTGCCGCCGCTCACGGCCACAACCACTCTGTTTCTCAACGCCAAGCATGCGCGCACACCTTGGCCTCGCATCACACAGATCTGCGCAAGGCTCTCCAAAAATGGTCGTTGCCGCTACTGTCCAGTACAGGTGAGTGAGCAAAGACCCAAATCAAAAAAGCGTCCGCCAATCAACAAACTCAACGCACCTCATCCAATGCATTGGCGTTGTTGTTGCATCAAAACAGTGCCCCGACACCACGCTGCTGAAATTCAAACTGCGCCGCCGCCAACCCGCCGACGAATGCTCTCCGCTGGACAGTGAGTCGTACACAGACGACAAAGGAAAGGACAAATAGGCGGCGCTCAAGATCCCCCTGAAAGTGGCCGCCGGGGGAGGGAGCGTCGTGTCGGGGGCGGTACCCGTCGTGCTGCCAGCAGGTGGGCCTGCACGCATGCGCGCGTGTGCGCATGCTGCGTAGGCGCGCCATGGAGACCCACATGCCCTACCCCGCTGCAGCTGCCGGCACCTCGCGTGTTGGACTGCATGTGTGGACGCATGCCTGGGCATGTGTACGTGCATTGACAAGCACACGCGCACACGTATGAGCTGAGAATCCTGCAACTCTTACACAAATGTGACATCCAGGCACGGATGTCGACTTATCTTCCCAAAATATTGATCAAATCGGTCAATCACATCCTTCCTCCAGGCACGGCCTGCACCTTCTCGGATGCCAGCGTCAAAAAAGGCAACGCCGGCTACGACGCGCTCGTCGCCGCACTCGAAGGGGCGACTGTGGGGGACGCCGGCGACGCCTCCTTTCGAAGTGAGGGGTCTTGGGGATGGCGGGGCTCGGGTCCATTGGCGTTGCTGGGTTGTGGGCGGGGAGGTTGCAGGGGACGCAGCCCCGCAAGGGGCTGGAGCGTGGGCGGGTGCAGCCGGCAGGCGATCTTCAAGAGGCAGACGTGGAGTTGCACGATTGCCCAGTGGGGCCTGCTGTGCAGGGTTGAAGCTCGCTCCCCGCGTAGGCGGTTTGCAAGCTAGGTGCGTAGCCGTGCGCACTCGCGCCCCGTGTTGCTGCGTTGGACCTGGGTCTGGGGCTGTCTGGTGCAGCCGAGCGGCGCCTCACCTCACGGGCTGTCCCTGCACAATGCCTGCTGCATTTATGGACGCATCACCACCCCAGGCCAGGTGCAGACATTATCAGGGACCTTTGTCAAGGTGAGCTCCCCAAAACCTGGACCATCACCTGCAGTTGGTCCTAATCATTCTTGATGTTGCTCTTTCCGCTGCACGCCGGGCTTTGTCGCTTGCCGAGGCCAAAGAATGCTAGCTCCTTGATCGGCGACGCTGCCGCGCCCGGCCAGCCCCCCTGGGCAGCGGGCGGCGGGCTCTGGCTTGACAGCGTGCGAGTAGTGTGCCACGGACCGGCTGGATCGCCAGCCGTAGCCGGCAAGCACGTCACCGGCGGGGTGGCGCATGCCGGGGTCCGCTGTTGGCAAAGATGTCCTCTTGGATCAGTGCTGGCATTCACTTCCCCAAAATCTGCTTATCGTCATCACAAATGCAACTGTCAGGGCAAGCCTGGTGCAGACAAGGGCAACTTTATAGACGTCAGCTACTCCATTGAAGGCCTTCAGTTTGACGTGAGCGCACCCCTGCGAGCCATGTGTGCGCGTGTGTGCATGTGTTTTTGCGTGTGCATGTGTGAGTGATTGTGTGCAACCATGTAGGTCGAAGATACAATCTTGTAGGATGTGAATGTAGGATATTGGGGCACAAATATGCATGTGCATGCATGCTCACACGTGCCCTTGCCCATGGTCGCGTGAGTGATCCAGCCTACCCCAAACCGCTCCACTGCCACGCCGTCCGCCTCGCGTGCAGCTGGAGCTGTCGACGTCCGGCAAGCTCGGCATCGGCTCCGCCACCAAATATGAAGTGGAGCCAACCATTGTGGCCGGCACTGTGTCCGTATCGGGCAGCTTCAGGTGCGGGACGACTCGTACAGCAGCTTTTTTGAACGGTCCTCAAGATCCCAAACGGGCGCCTGGACCGCCGCAGCCGGCACGCTGCACCGCCGCACTGCGCCGTAGGGCTACCGCCCGGCGTCTTGGCTCTTCGGCGCGAACCAACAGGGGGGCCCAACCTTGCGCGTCCCGCGCCGGCGCCATCCTTGTTTACAGGAAGAGCACATACACCGGCAACATTAATTTCAAAGCCAATCTTGCCTCTGTGAGCATCAAGAAGACCAGCAGCTGCAAGCTGCTTGTCTCGGACAAGGCGCCCATCAAGGTGGGGGCGGCGGCAGACGCGCAGCCAGGCAGCCCTGCGCGCGCAGGCTCTTGTTCGGACGCGCTGAGCACAGGTGCTGTTGGGAGTGCCTTTGCTGCACGCCGACAGAGTTCCGCATGTCAACAATGGCCTGCGCGCATCCAAACACAGCACGGAGCCTACAACCCCAGACAC
>NW_014011400.1:0-9980 GCF_000611645.1 Monoraphidium neglectum
GCCGCGCCGAGCGCCGCGCCGCCGCCGCCGCCGCCGCCCACGCGGCCGCCGCCGTTGCGCCGCCGCCGCGAAAGCCCGCCGGCCGACGCCGCGTCCTCTTCGCCGCTGTCGTCGCTCCAATGGATGGAGGCGTGCGGCGACGCCTTGCCGTTGCCATTGAAAAGGGCACCGCCCGCGCCGTTGGCGCCGGCGGGCGAGGCGTTGAATTCGATGCCGTCCCTCATTTTGGACCACGGCCGCTGCTTGGACGCCGAGCGCGTCAGCGGCGCCATAGTCGGGTGCGGGGAGCAATAGGGGCCGCCCTCTCTAAGAGCGACCAACGCTGGAACGCGCGCAGAGGCGCTGCGACGCGCCTGCGCGGCTCGCGACCGCTGGCAACCCTCGCTCCGAAAAGGGCCCGCCGCCGCGGCTCACGCGCTCACGCCCTCTTCAACGAGGCCGCCGGCTGGGGTCCCTTTTCACGCCTCCTCCCCCGCCTGCTGGGCCTCCGCCGCCCCCTCCGCCGCCTCCGCGGGCTGCTGCTTCCGCGGCCGCCCGCGCTTCCGCTCCCCGCCTGCGCCCGCGCCCGTCCCCGCGCCGGCGCTGCCTTCTGCGTCTGGCGGAGGGATCGGCTGGGGTCCCTGGCAGCGGGAGGTCTTCTCCTCTGCAATAATTGTCTTGGACTCTGGAGAGCGAGCAAAAGCAGGGGCAGCGAAAGGGGCAGGGGAGCCTTTGCATGGGAGATGGCCACCCAAAAGGCAGCTGCCAGGTTGATGGCTGCGCAGCTGGCGGCCGGCTGTGAGCAAGCGCCGCATTGATGGAGCAGCCCGCCTGTGCCTGAGCAGCGCCACGCCGCGCAAGCAAAAAGCCGCCCCCGGCTGCAGCAAGCGGCAGCAGCATCGTGTCCCTGTACC
Organism: Monoraphidium neglectum; assembly: GCF_000611645.1. NCBI lineage: Eukaryota > Viridiplantae > Chlorophyta > Chlorophyceae > Sphaeropleales > Selenastraceae > Monoraphidium > Monoraphidium neglectum. The sequence continues at coordinate 894 of NW_014011400.1, forward strand.
AAAAGGCGTCGCCGGGGCTGGCAGCGGAGCGGTTGTGGATAGGGGCGGCGCACCAATACAGGCCTCCAGCAGCGCCGCGCGGTCTTGGCAGCGCTTGGGGATGATTGGGGCCCTTCCTGCGCTGCTGCCAATGCCAATGCAGTCCTCGATTGCGCGTACTGGGGGGAGTCCCCGGGTTGGGGGGTTGGGAGAGTGAGGGGTGGGCAGGTGCAGGGTGCGGCAGGGCTGCCCAAGGGATTGGTTGGCGGTTGGGTTGGGCCTGCTGCGGCAGAGCAAGGGCTGCATGAGGCGCTTTCGCGGGTGAGACGCGCTCACCTTCTGCGGGGCACAGGCCCGAGAATATGCACCAGCCGGCGGAAGCTGACAGGTGGGAGCAATAAAACTGCGGGACAGCACGAGTGCAGCGGCGGCATGTGTGTGCACAGGAGCAGTCCTTGCAGCGACCGCCTTCAGCTGGCCGGCACAAGCGCCATGAAATTCATAACTCGTCTTTCACACGTTCCGCACGCGCCCAGACACTACTAGCTGCAGGTATGCAAATGAGCTCCACCAGATCGCGCACGTCAGGATCGCGCTTGTGCTTGCGTTGGCAATCCTGCAGAGCTGCAATGACTCTTGCACAGCTCATGAAGAGTTTGCGGACGTCCACAGCTCGTGGGCCCCACGAGCTCTATGATTTCCAGACTGTGCAGAGAAGCTCTTGATGAATGTTATTGATTTTCGACCACCATAAAGCGTGCAAGATCAGTCGGCCGCGCTTGGCTTTCACAGTGGCGATGGCTCCGCACCTGCTGGCCGGCGGCCCACCCAGGTTCCCCTTGCACTGCTGTCCCAGTGACGTCCGCAAAGGCCCATGTGATTAAGGCAGTAAATGTGTCGCTGTGCTGCTGGTGTTAAAAGCACAGCGAACCTCTATTGGATTGTGCACCCCCATTCCACAGAGCCTAACGTATCCCATCACCCAGTCCGCACACCCACTACTACTGTCCAGCAGGACGCTGGACTCTGTCGCGCCGCACGCGCGTGACGCGACCACGCTCACGCGACCACGCACGATAAATTTCAAACTATGGCAGTGGGCATGCGATTCACATGAGGTGTGACAGGCCCCTGCAGGTGCCAGCTGCACTGCGGCAGCTGTGTGAGCGAGACACCCTACCTGGCATCCTCCGCAGCTCAATGTGCACGTAATGTTGTGTTGTATGAAGAGATTTTGCATCACCACAACCACATATACTGCAAGCGTCGCCATTGGGCAGCGCCTGAATAGGCTTTGTGGCTCACTTCATCCCTGCCTGCAGGAACCCGCCTTGACGTGAATTGACTTGTTTGACTGTTGTGCCTGGACGCCCCATGAAGCATATGAATACGACCTCGGATTTGATTAAGTTGAGGGTTATGACAGTGGTCTCTTCAAACCTATTGTCCTGGCGTCGGCTCGACTCGCCTGGTGAACGCGATCTGGGCAGTTGAGTTGCCAGTAGAGTGACTCGGATAGGACTTGAACTGTTATTGCGAATAATAAGGAAGCGCGGAGTGGCCTCGGACGCGTGGTGTTGACCCGACCGCTTTGACCGGCCGCCCCTTCGCCTCGAAGGCCGCTGCCGCAGCGAGGGTCCTTCCAAGCACCATGGTGATTGGGCAAAGCGCTGACTCGGCTGATGTGGCACCGCTTGACGGATATCCCGCCTTCACTGCCGCCGCCGCGGCCCGGCCGCCGCACCAGCCCCGCCGCCACTGCCACCTCGGCCCGCTGCCAGCTCACCACCCCGACACCGCCCCCTGCTCTTTGTACGCTGCCTGCCCAGGACGGCGCCGCGCGCCCCCCGCTGTCGCTGCTTGTCGTGGAGGCGTTTGCCGGAACCTATCCCATCGCCAACGCAGCCCCCGCGCTGGCGGAGAAGGGCGCCGCACGCATCACTGGCTACGTGGGCATCGAATGGGACAAGCCTAGCCGCGCGCCGCGGCCAGAGCAGGTGGGGGCGGAGACCCGCACCATACACACTCCAACGGCCCCCGTGGGCATTGCTGGTTGCAAGCACATTCTGGCGCGTGCAAGCGAGGTGGCGGCTCTCAGCAGGCTTGCGTCATCCTAGAGGCTGGGCTCGAGGGGGATCCAACACCAGCCCCACAGCGGCAGCTGGCACGGGCACCTCGACCCATGTAAAAGCACCGTCGCGCGCGGCGCCCGGAGGGGACGCACGACAGGTGCAGCACAGCACTTGTACGTCGCCTCGCACAGCAACCAGAGCTCCTCTCACCGCGGCCCAACCCCACCCCCTTCGAACACACTCTCACACACATACGGTACACTGTTATACACACACGCAAAGTCACATGCCTCACACCCCACGACCACCCCCCAGATCGGCCTCCCCCATGAGGACTTCCTGAACTTCACCGGCGACCCCAGGGGTGACGTCACCGACCCCCGGGTCCACGAGGCAGTTATCGCCTTCGTCAGGGCCCGCGTCGCCGCGTCAGACGCCGTCGTCGTCGCCGGCGGCCCCCCCTGCCAGCGGTACAGCACGGCTGCGTCCGCGCGGAGCCGCTTCCCCAGGCGGTACGACGCCATGGAAGCCGACCAGGAGCTGCTCGCCGCATTCGACGCGCTCGGCGCCGCGAAGACGGAGCTGGCCGCTTGCGGCCCCTCCCTCGGCGACCTGGCGGCCGCAGGGGCGCGGGTGTCTACGGCGGCGGCTGCTATCGAGGCTGCGAAACGGGTCAGCCTGGACGCCCACGCGCGGGCCAAGGTGGAGGCGGAGCAGGATGCTGGGGGCCTTTGTGATGCTGACGAGGTTGTGAGGTCGTACCTCTGGCTCTACAAGGCGGTTGAGGCGGAGGCGCGGGCGGCGGGGAAGCCGTGCTATATCGTGATGGAGAACCCCTACTCCAATCGCTACCGGGGGCTGTGGAACAGGTGGGGGCCGAGGGGTTGGCAGCCTTGTGGCGATTGAGCAAGTGTATGGAGTATGGCTTTGAGGGTGGTAAGAGAGGGGCAAGAGAAGGGCGGCAGGATGTTTCTGCCGCATGCAGCTGATACAAGAAAAGCACCTGCACAGCCAGCTATCGATAGTGCCGCATGTCCTTGAACACCCGCTTTGTTCAGTGCGCTTGCAGCCAACGGCATTGGTGACTTTTCTCACACCCTTTGCCGGCCCCTCCCTCACCATTGCGCCCGCCCTCTCACCCAAACGACCCCAGGCCCTTCATGAAGCTCAACCACCTGCTCCACCTGCCCAAGGCCCCTGCCGGCGGCGCCGAGTCCCGAGAGAGCAGCTTCCTCGCAGCTTCCTCCACCGCCTGGCTGCGCTGCGTGTGGACCAACTACTGCTGCTACAACGCGGAGGCCCCCAAAAAGGACACGATCATATTCACAAACATGCCAGAGGATGCCCTTGCCGAGCGCCGCTGCAGCAGCCGCAGGACGCAGCACGGCTTAATCCCGTCGTCCTGCAAGGTCGGGGGCGGCGCCGATCACGTGACGATCAAGGGCACGAAAGGGGCGCAGGAGCGCGCGGCGTGGCCTCGCGAGTTCGCGCTTGCAGTGCTGGAGGGCTGCGCCGCCGCCGCGCGGGGCGGGGCGGCTGGGAGCGCGGGTGGACGGGCGCCGCGGCCGGGCGGCGGCGAGAACGGCACAGAGGCTTCGGTTGGCAAGTTGGCTGAGATGACGGCGCGGCTGGCCGTCGCGCCGCCTGAGGAGCTCCCGGAGCCCTTTGACTGGCACGGCATCGGGTCGCAGCCGCTTCTTGTGACCGCAGAGGCGGCCGGAACCGCGGGCGCCGCACTGGGCGGCGAGGAGGTGCCGGATGCGGGCGACGAGGGGGCCGGCGAGTGTGTCGCGGCGCGCGCAGCCGGGCAGCTCTGGAAGGAGCCGTGCGGCTGCGGCGATTGCGCCGAGCTTCTGCCCGGCATCGCCGCTCCGCTGGGCCAGATTGTTGCCAAGCCCCCCGCGGCGCCGCGCGCGGGCCGCTCGCGCAAGCCCAAAGCCAGGCAGGCCGCGACCGCGGCGGCGCTCTCGCGCGTGCCGCTGCCGCCTGTGGGTGCTGCGCGTCCGGCGGCGGCGGCCGCAGGCGCGGCGGCGCGACCGCGGCGGGTGCTGGTCTGCAGGCTGCCTGTGAGGCGGCCGATGTTCGCCCCTGCGGCAACTGCCGCACACAGGGCCACCCGCTGGCTGCGTTGATCATCATCATTTTTTGCCACGCGGGCTGAAGCGGCTGCGCAAGCGTTGCTGATTGATTTCTGCAGGTTGCACCACACGGCAGTTGCCCCTTGCATTCCCCGATTGGCATGTGCTTTTTGCCGGGCACTACCTCTCTGGTCGCCGTGAATCGGCTTCGCCGTCGCAAGAAGCTCGCAGGCGCACCACTCTGCTGACGCGCAGAGGCCGCAGCTCTCATTCTTTTCACGCCAAGCATTGATGGCTCCTGGCATTGATGGCGCCTTACTAAGGCGCAGTAGTAGAGCGCAACGCAGCGCACGCGCACAACCCATGGAGGGAAGTCCCTGGAGCTGCGCTGCACTTCACCTACCTACGTACCCGATTTGTGCCCAATTTCTGTTTCTCTCCCTTGTCTGGCAGTTGTGTGATCGACGACCTGATAGCGCCATGGCCCCGGCCAGCGGCACCCCACGGAGTAACAATGCAGCAAGCTGTACTGGCAGCCCTCGCTGGCGCTTACAGTAGCAGGCCGCGTCCGACTGGCGCCTCATGCGTGCATGCTGCAAGCGGTGTAGAGATGCAACGACGGCCGCTCGCTGCCCTCGCATGGCGCGCGCATGCATATGCGTGGCGGCGGCCAAGCGCAAGGCGGCCGGCACGCGAGTGACTGCCTCAAGGGATGTCAAAGACATGAGCTGTAGTCAGACCAGCCGGGGAATAAAAGCCGAAACCTATGGAACTTGCCCGTTGCTTTGGGCAATAGAACATATCAGCTGGCAATCTGGGCCAAAGCACTCCGGTCGAGCCCGCATGCTTGACCGGTGCAGTTGCCAGCGTTGTGCAGTGTGTGGTGTGTGTTTAGGGGGAGGAGGGCCCCTGCGCCCTCAGTGCCCTTCTTGAGAGCCGGCGGCCCAAGTAACCCCTGCAAGAACAATAGACTCTCCTGCAAACATGTACGCATGCATCGCGCCGCAGTGTGCGAGGGCGTGGGCACAGGCACCAAGCCGCCCGCGTGGCGACGTTTGTGCGCGCGCCGCAGCAGCGAGCACGAGAGGAAAGCGGGCCCGCACCTGCCCTGGCAATGACCGTGCCGGCTGACACCCAGTTATGCATGTTCGCAGTCACGATGGAACGGCTCCGCCCGAGCGCCCCTGGCACGCGCGAGCTGCGCCGCTCCGTCACGCTGACTGCGCGCCAGCCGGCGCCGCAGCGGAGGTCGCTGCAGGGCGGCCCGTCCGCCCGCTTCACTCGCTCTTGGCGCAGCTGCTGGCGCGCCTCGCGGACGGCGGCGGCGGCGCCTGGCAACCGGCAGCTGGCATGTCGATGCCACTCCCCCACCCCTTGATGCCGCCAGCAGCCAACGTGACGGCGCACTGGGCGTCCCCGCCCTGCGCCGGCAGCACCCCTGCAGCTTCCCGGCAGCTGCTGAGGCCGCCTGCCTCGCAGATCGCCGTAACTGCCTGTGGGGCCTTTTCGCTGTGCGCACGCTTGATCGGCGCGATCGGCGGCCGGCCGGCGCTGCTGCTGCTGCTGCTCATGCGCCGAAGGGGTCCGGCCAGCGGCCCATGCGCTGTGCCGCTGACCGCCGCCTCGCCGAGCGCCCCAGCGGCCGCGCCCGCATCGATGCTGCCGCGGCGGCTGCTTCTCCGCCGCACCCGCTCGTCGCCGCAGCCGCCTTTTCCGGCGGCGGATTCGGGCGCCGTGGCGGCGGCGGCAGCCGCGGCTGCCGCCGCCAAGCCGGTGGCAGCCGATGCGAAGAGGGTGAGCTCAACGTCGCCCGGCCCGCTCCTGCCAGCCCGCGTGGCGCGGCGGCTGCGGGGCGCCCGGGTGTCGTCCTCTGTGCGCGGCACAGCGGGGCGGCGGCGGCGCAATGCATCCGGGGCAGTGGTGAGAAAAGCATGAGCTAGCATATTGCATGCCGAGCAGTCGCCATAGGCAGGGGTATGGCTCCTGCTGCCTTGGCTTTTCCCCCTCTCGGTGCAGGCCAGGCGAAGACGACCGCACACACCGGCTGCTCGGGTCCCTCCCCGCACCTTCGCCGGCGCTGCAGCGGCGCGACGCGGCGGCCGAGGAGACCGGCGCGCCCGGCAGCTGGGCGGCAGCTACCGTCCCGGGCGCTCGGCGCTCCTTCGCGTTCAGCGACGCGTCGCGGCCGTAGCCCGACATGAGGCGTGCAAACAGGACCTGGGCGTCCTCCCTGGAAGCCGGAGGGGCACGGCGGGCGGCCGACGGCGGTCAAGGAAGGCCATGGGTAAGTCAACGAGGGATCATACGAGGGAGAACTCCTGAATATTTTGGAATCAGAAGCGGTGCGCTCGCAAATCACGACGGCTCACCCGATCGGCAGCTGCTGCGTGGGGATATGCACAAAGTGGCGCGCAAACATGGCCGTGTCCGTCAGCAGCCCGTTGGCGCGCTTTATGTCGGACACCTGGTGCATGGGGGGACGTGCATTGAATTGGAGAGTTGGAGGTGGGGGAGCATCTGTGAGATGGCGGCGGGAATTGAGGCGGGGTTGCGGGTGGCTGGTGATGGGGACTTGGGGGGCCGAGCGCGGTGCAGCGCGCTTGCGGGGGAGGCGAGGCGGCCCCTGCGCCACGCGCCAGCTGCAGGGGGGGCCGCGAGGCGTGAAGAGGGTGCGTGGTGCAGGGTGCATATCCATGCCGGTGCACCAGCCAAGGGGGCTTCGACGCAGCATCCGCCTTGACCATGCGGCACACTGGATGGTGGTCGCACTCACCGTTATGTGGTATTTGATCGCCAGGCCCGCCAGCGTGTCCGTCTTGCTGATCTGTGCCGCAGAGGATGGTCGCCCCGGCTTGCATTATGGCGGATGGCGCAAGCAGCGGCGCGGACAGGCGAGCGCCCACGGAGCGGCAGCAGCAGGTGCAGAAGCATCGCGCGCCCGGACGTGCCGCAGGGCAGCCGCGCGCCTTGTGCTGGATGCAGTCCAGAGAACACGTCGAGTTCGATGGCTCGCTGGCCTCGGAGCACGGTGCCCTTGGCACGGCTCCCTCGCATGGGGGGACCCCCACCCATCGTTCGCAGTCCGCCATGACCGTCATCGCCGACGGCGCGGATTTACGACTGGAGATAACGATTTATATCGCAATGATCGCCGCACAAGAAGAGGGTGGCTTGAGGCTGCGGCAGTTTTTTGCGAGGTTACAAATCGATTGGATACCTCATAGTCAAGAATGCAAGTACGAGCAAGATAGAGTTCGGTGAAACACGCAGTCGATGGCTTGGCAACCGCAGCAGCCGGCGACGCTGCAATCAGCCTGGCTCAGGCTGGCTGGCTGTCTTCTCGTATGGGGCAGCGCACAGGCGACCGCCGCTCGCTGCTCGTCAAAACCGCCAGCTTGCACCAATACGCAACGCCGTTGCAGTGCCCGCGCCCGCCGCGCGCACGACCATCGCGCCGGGCGACAGCTCCAGGCCGTCCGCCAGCGGCAGCCGCCAGGACAGCTCGCACAGCAGCGGAGCCGCCCCGCTGCCGCCGCCGCTGCTGCCGCCGCCGCCGCCGCTGCTTGCAGGGCGCGCGAGCACAAGGCCCACCGCAGAACCCCCCGCGTCCGGCTGGCTGTGTAGCCCCACGCCCCAGCCGAAATCGGCGCCGCGGCGCGCGCCTGCGCCCGCGCCGCACCTCCGTCGGCCCTCCGCCCACGCCGACGCGACAAACGCGTCCCCCAGCGGGGCCGCCCCCACCACACCCGCGCTCCAGGCGCTGCTGCCTGGTGCCGGGGCCCCATCGGCGGCGCCCGCTGCCGCCGTACTGCGGCCGCTGCCCGTACCAGGCAGCCGCAGCCCCTCGAACCGCACGAGCCGCTGCAGCGCGCCCGGCGCTGCGTCTTCGGCGCTGCCGCTGCCGCCGCCGCTGCTGCCCTGCGCGCCTGACACGAGCGTGAGGCACGCGCCGTCGCGGCTGCGGAGGCTGACCTGCGCGCAGCCGCTGTGCATCAGCCGCCGCTCGTCGCCTGCAGGGGGCCGCGTTGCCGCAGACGCACCGGGGGATACTGCTTACCAGCCACGAGGGGTCAGGGCGGCGCTGCCCACAAAGCTTGAAGCTTCCAGAAAACAAAAACATGGAATCCCGCAGCATTGATTTGCACGCTGACTTTCGGCATCAAACGGCAACGCGCCGTGTCCCAAGGCGTCTCCTGCTCACCTGGCAACGGGCGACAGAAGAGGCCGGCGCTCCCCGAGACCGCGCCACCCCCGAAGCACAGCGCCGCCCCGCAGCCGCCGTCCTCCGGTGCGGCCAGCCCGTGCCCGCGGCGGAAGATTGCGGAGATCCCGTAGAACCGCGGCGCGTGCGGGTTGGCGCACGGCGCGGCGTCGGAGAGGCGGCCGCCGGCCGCCGCGAGCATGAGGCGCAGCCGCCGCCCGACCTCCGATCTGTATAAGAGCTGGGCAAATGTGGCGGGGATGGGGGGAGGGACGGGTGCAGTCGCGTACAGGCGATGAGTCAAATGCGCACAGGCAGCAGCAGCGGCGGCGGCAGCAGCAGCAGCAGCAGCAGCAGCAGCAGCAGCAGCAGCAGTACTACCAGCAGCCGCAGCAGCAGCAGCAGGGAAGGGGACCGAAATGTACGCGTGCGCGCCTCCATCTCGCACTACCAACACCCAACATCCCAAGTCCACCATAACCAGGCCAGCGGCCCCACCTGCTCCAGCCTCGCAAGGCCGCCCTCCCCCGCCTCCTGCGTCACCCTGGCCGTCAGCCGCTGCCGCACGCGCGGCGCCCTCCTCCGCGCGCGCGGCAGCAGCGCCGCCTCCAGCGGCTGCTGCTGCTGCTGCTGCCCCGAACTGCTGCCGCCGTCCGCCGCCGCATCACCGTCGTCGCCCAAAACAGAGTGCAGCCAGACATCAACGCCGGCCGCCCCCCGTGCCCCCTGCTCCTCCGCAGCCACCGCCGCCGCCGCC
>NW_014011399.1:0-4836 GCF_000611645.1 Monoraphidium neglectum
GCCCCCACCGCAGGCCGCGTCCTCGTGCACTGCGCCGGCGGCGCCTCCCGCTCCGCCGCCGTCGTCATCGGGTACCTCATGGCACGCCGCAGCATGACGTACCGCGCCGCGCTCGCGCACCTGCGCGGAAGCCGCCCGGTCGTCAGCCCCAACGCGGGCTTCGCGGCGCAGCTGCAGGAATTCGAGCGCCGCGGCGCGGACGCGTCACGGTGGGGCGGGTGGCGCCAGATCGTCCAAGCCCGCGCCGCCGCAGCCGCGGCCGCGGCGGGCGCGGGGGAGGCGGTTGGCGCGGAGGCCGACTGCTCGTTCCTCGAGCCGGGCGCGCACAAGCAGTACGTGGTCGCGATCCCGCCGCCGGTGGACGTGGGGCCGCGCGCGGGCGGCTGCGTCGAAGGCGTCGCGGGCGCGGGGCTTCAGGGGCCGCCCCCGCCTGAGTTGCTAGACATGTCGCAGCTGCGGGTCGATGGCAGCGGCGCCAGCGACCAACCGCTGCCATAGCCCCCCCCTGCGCCCTGCGCCGGGGCAGGGCGCGCTCGCGCACAGACGCGCGTGCGCGCGCGCGGCGTACGACCCCAGCCTTTCCAGGGTTGACAGCTGCGCCCTGTCCCCTGCTAGTATCGAGCCTCGGACACTCCCTCGATCCCGGGCCATTCCTCAGAAATGAGGGCCACAGCGCTCGCCGTTTTCGCTGGGTGTTCTGGCGTGTCGCAGCGGGGGCTGACGGCGCCAGCCCTCCAGCCTCTCCCCCCCTCCCCCCCCTTCTCCTGGCCCGTTGCATCTGTCCGGCTCCCCAGCACCCCATCGCGTCAATCCGCATGTTGCTTTGTCAAGGCCCGCGCCGCGTCCCCACTGCGCGGGCCGTGGGCTGGGCCTGTGCTGCCTCTCTGTGCAAGATTGTATTGTACCACCGCTTCTCTTCAGCCGCAAGCGAGCGTGCGCTTCAGCGCCCGCCTGCCGTATCGCTTCCGGCGCCGCCGTTCAGGCCTTGTGCGAAGAGGCGGCGGTGGTGCGGCGCACGACACCATCTGGATCATATGCTGCGTGCCGCAGACGCGCCGCTGCCGCGGCACCACGCATCACCGTCCCCCGGCAGCTGCCGCCTCCATGCATCCCTGCGCCCTCCCCCCTTGTGACCTCAAACCTGCGGCGCCGCGCCTGCGTTCCACGCGCGGCGATGCGCAGCACGCGCTTGGGCAGCCACTGAGGGCGCTCCCATCACTCCCGTCCGCACCCCATGCGGCCCCCACTCACGGCTCACATCCGGCCCGCGCGTTTGGCCGGTGTTTCACCCCTGTCTGTCGGCTCTGGATTTTCTGCTCCGCCTCCTTCACACCTGCCGCACCTATGTGGCACCCGGCCTCCAGCCCTCACATCTCGACCACCGCGGCAGCCGCCCCTATCGCCCCCATCACCCACGTTAGACCGCCTGTGCACTTGCCGCCGCCACCCCGCGGCTCCTGCCGCCCCGCATCCTCCGCATCGCGTCGCCCTTGTCTGAACCCCAGCCCTGCGCCCCGCGCTGAGTTGCATCTGTAGGCTCCGTTGTGCATGCGCACCCCATGGCGCGACCCGTCGAGCCCGCCTTTCACCCCTCCTCTCGGCAGTCTGCGGCGCCCCGCACGCCTTGCATGGGTCGGATTTTGCCTTGCTGATAAGGGCCTGCTTGCGGCGGCTCGCGCCGCGCCGCGCGGCTGCATCGGTGGGGCTCGCGGCTGCCAGGCCTGGCGTCAGGCCCGCGGGGGCCGGCTTGGCGCCGAAGGGGCCCTGCCGGGCAGCTGACCACAGTCGAGGGTACTGTGCCCTCCCTCGTCTTGGAACATGGGTATGTTTTTGAACTGCTAAGGCGGCGCCCCTCGAATGGCCCCGTTGATACTTGAAGCATTGAGTCCCGCCCTTCACCCCCTGCTTTGAAAGCGTCTACTGCTTTCACCACACACCGCCCTGCCACCCCTCTCTACTCCCCGTTTCGCTCTGCCTGGCCACTCTCACTTTCGCCCCGCACACTTCATTGGTGCACAGAATGCACTGCTATCAATTCTAGTAGGGTCTGTGAGTGCCTGCACCAGGGTGGTACGATGTCACGGCCCTCTGGAGGCAGCGCAAGTGGATTTGCGGTTAATTTGGGTGATGAGTTGACTCCCGTTTTGACCGCAGGCACCAGGCTGCACTGCTGTCATGCAAAAGCCCAAGGGTATGTGAGGATTTTGCATCTGGCTCGTGATGTGGGCAGAACAAGGGTGCTGCTCCACGCAATCAAACCACATGCTCTTGCTACAATCAACGAGAGATCTTTGTTCGGCACCAACACACAAGCATCCATGCTGGGTTGTACACTCATTAGCTACACCGATTGAAATTGATGTTCCTAGAGGGCCGAGTAGCAGCACCTGGGCCAGGAAAAGCACTAGCCGCGTCACACAGCGTGGAAGGGTCGTGGGATCATGGCTTCAGGAACCATCAGGTACATGTAAGCTGCATGGATTACATCTAGCAACATTATTCGCTGAGCCGAGTGCCAGAGACCGCCATCATCAACACAATGGGGAACGTACCTGGCGTCTGAAGCGTGTGCAGAGATGCAGAACACTTGCATGAGCGTGACAAGATGCTTCGCGAGTGGTCAGAGGGCGCAGTCCTGGTGGGGTGCGGCATGCACCGGCCCGGTGCCGGTGTCGAGCAACGCGCGGTGGGGCGCAGCGGCGCGGCGCAGGGCCAGCAGCAGCCGGGCTGTCCCGCCAAGCAGCGTGGACGTCGCCGCGGCCGACGCGCGGGGTGCGGAAGTCAACGGCGGCGACACCCGCGCGGACACGCCTCCACCCCTTGAGTCATGGCCCGCCTCGATAGCGCCGGCTGCGCCTCGACCCGACCCGCCACACCAGCAGCCGCCTGCGCCCATGCCCGTGCCCGCGGCGATGGCGCCGCCGCCGCCGCCGCTGCCGCCGTTGCCGCCGCCGCCGCCGACTGAGGACAGCCCAGGGCCGCGGGAGCTGCTCCAAAACGAGTACGAGGTTCTGTGGGCCGCGCGCAGCATGGTGGAGGCTTCGGCGGATCAAGAAGACGGCTCCTTCGACCTCTCATCAGCCGACGACGCGGACGCAGCCGCCCTCGCCGCGCTCGCCGCGTCGGTCGCGGCCCGCCAGCCGCCCGGCACCGCCGTGGCCTGGCCGGTGCCCGCCGCGGCGGCGGCGGCGGCGCCACTTGTTCAGCAACAGCAGCAGCAGGAGCAGCAGCAGCAGCTGCCGCCGCCGCCGCCGCCAGCAGACAGCGCAGGTGCAGGGGCCAACGCCGCGGCCCCAACAGCTACCAGCACCCTGGACCTGCCCGCTCCCGCCGCCGCGGCCGCCGCAGTGCCGGGCACCGGCCCGAGCGGCGGCGCGGGCAGCCGGGGCCCCGACGACGGTCCCAACACCGCCCCAGCCGCTCTCGGCGCCGGCGGCGGCGGCGCGAGCCAGGCGCAGATCGCCAGCCTGGCGCAGGCAGTTGAGGAGGCGCAGCAGCTGGAGGCTGACCTGTCGAAGGTCATAACCACCGCGGCGCAAGAGCTGGGGCTCGGGCAGGAAGGTGAGCCTTCCCCCCCTATACCCCTATCCCCGCCCCCACACCACACCTCTGCGCCCCGAACCCCAACCCAAACCCCACCCCCAGCCCAACGCCCTTGGGGGGCGTTTAAGCTGGCGTTGTGGGGCGATGCGCTCGCGGGGTCTTGGGGGTGCATGACGCTGTGTTGAGGGCGTAGCTGTCCCCGCCGGATTTTGAATTCCGGGTGCTGTTGCTGGCCCCACTCTGTTCTTCGCCCTGAGAGACGCCCCCACCACGCCCGGATGGCCCCGTGAGCAGCTACGCAGCAGCTGACCGATGTGCTGCACAAGCTGGAGCGGTTGGAGCAGGACTTGACCGCCGCGATGACCAACGCGGCGCCGGAAGCTGCAGAGGCGGCGCAGCCAGCCCAGGCCAGCCCAGGCGCGGTTGCTGCAGCTGCGGAGGCGGCGGCAGAGGCGACGACGGCAGCGGCGGCGCCGGCGATGCCGACGCAGCGCCAGGAGGCGGCCGTGGTGCCGGCCGCTGTGGCCGCAGCCGCGGCTCCCCAGGCAGCGGCCGCGGCAGCAGGAGCAACAGCAACAGCGGCGCCGGCGGAAGCAGCTCAACCAGCGGCGGCGGCGGCAGCGGCAGCGCCCGCGGCCCCCTCGATGGACAGCGCGAAGCTCTGGGCGCTGTTCGTCCTCGGGATCTCCTACGTCCACCAGGCGACCACCGGCTTCGCGCTGCCGGCGATGCTGCCAATGATCTCGCCGGATCTCCGCCTCTCCGACTTCCAGGGGGCGATGCTGACCAGCGGCTACTCATACCTCTACGCCCTGGCGCTCGTGCCCGTTGGACTTCTGGCAGATCGCGTGTCGCGCCCGAAGCTGCTCGCCGTCGGGATCGTGATCTGGAGCGCGCTCAGCATGGCGGCGTCCAAGGCGGGAAGCTTCTCTGACCTGCTGCTGACTCGCGTCGGGTTCGCGGCGGCGCAGGCGGCGCAGAACCCGGTCAGCTTCAGCCTGATCCCGGATCTGTTCCCCGACAACAAGAGCACGGCGCTGGCGGCGTACAACTGCGCGATCTACCTCGGACGGTGCGCGCGCGGCGCCGCGTTTCCCCAGGCGCTCACGGGCTCGGGCCCCTGCCCTTGCCGAGCGGGCCCGCGCAGTCGCTGCCTGCCGTGCGCCCGCAGCGCCCAATTTTGTCCCCTCCCGCATCCCTGCCCCACAACAGGGCCCTGAGCTTCGCCGCCGTCCTCGCCGCCCACCGCCTCGGCGACCGCTCCTCCGCCGTCGCCGCCCTCGACTCTGACGA
>NW_014011399.1:5270-10413 GCF_000611645.1 Monoraphidium neglectum
TCGCCGCCCTCGACTCTGACGATGGCGCCGCCGCCGGGCCCGCCGCGGCCGCGCTCGCGGGCGCAAAGGCCGTCGCCGGGCGCGTGGCGGGCGCGGGGGCGGGCGCGGGGGCGGGCGCTTCAGACCCTGGGGTGGCCCTGAGCATGGTGCCCCTGGATAAACTTGACCTACAAAGGATGTCCATAATTTACACCACAGGTGACATGCATGGGCCAGCCCCGCCCGCCCGCATCCCGCCCCCGGCGGGGCGGCGCGCGGCCGTGGGGCGTGTCGGGGCCGACGGTGCCGCGGCTGTGGGCGCCCCCGCTCTTTGTCTCGCGTAGAACGCCGCGCGTGCGCTGCGCCGCGGCACCGGCCCAGCTCGGTGCACGCGCCACCGGCTTGGTCGCCTCCCGCTGAACCCGACACTCCAAAAAGATGATCTGGAGCCGCTGCGTAACCTCGGACCGCTCGACTTGCAGGCGACATGGCGGCTGTCACCCCGGTCTACAATTACAACTTCCACGTCATCGCTTACGAGACCGCCAACAGCGGCGGCTTTGGCGACGGCTGGCGGTCGCTGCTGTATTGGCTCGGGGTCCCGGGGATGGCGGTGGCCGCCATGATGTTTCTGAGCGTGCAGGAGCCGAGGGAGCAGCAGAAGCTGGAGCAGCAGCAGCGGGAGCGGCAGCAGCAGCGGGAGCAGGAGCAGCGGCAGCAGCGGGCGCAGGCGCAGCAGGAGCAGCTCGAGCGCGGGCGGGAGCAGCCGCTGTGGGAAGCGCGGAGGGACGAGCGGGACGGCGACGGGACCGGCGGCGGCGGCGGCGAGGGGGCGGCCTTGCTGCAGGCCAGCGGCGTCGCGGGCGCGCTGCGGCGGCTGGCGCGCTCCGCAGATCACTGGCAGCCGGCGCCGGCGGGCGACCCCGGCGGCGCCCTCGCGACCCTCCGGCGCCGTCTCGTAAGCGGGATCACCCCGCCGCCCGCGGGGGCCCCGGCCCTCGTCCCCGCCGCCGCCGCAGCCGCCGCTGCCGCACCGCCGCCCGCGCTGTCCGCCCCCGAAGGCTTCGGCGGCGCCGCGCTCGCGCCCGTGCGGGAGCTGCTGGCCAACCCTGCCTTCCGCACCACCACCCTCGCGGCGGCGCTCAACGACCTGGGCAGCTACGCGCTCATCGCGTGGCACTCTACGTTCTACGAGCGCGTGTTTGGCCTTGACAGCAGTGTGTATGCCCCCATCCTCGCGGTCATCCTGCCCGTCGGCGGCATCGTGGGCGGCGTGGGGGGCGGGCTGATAGCTGACGTGCTGTCGCAAGTCGGGGGCCGCTTCTGGCTCACGTCAGGTGGGAGGCTGTGAGCGGTTTTGGGGTTCAGAGGGTGGTTGGGGTGAAGCATGCGGCCCTCTTGGCGTGCAAGTACCGGTTGCTTAGACGCGTCTCTTTCCGGCTCGCGGACGGGCTTGGTTTGGTGTCCCTGCCTGCCGGGCTGCCGGCGCCCGCGGGAGGCGTGCGGCCTTGCCGCGGCTGTGTTGGCGGGTCCTGCGCCAACGCAGACCCCTCACTGGCCCCCTCCCCGCCTCACACCGCTCCCCTGTGCCCCCGGTCCAGGCGCGTCCATCCTGGCGGCGCCCTTCATAGCGCAGTCCCTGCTGGCAGACTCCACCACTGACTCGTTCCTGGCCCTGCTGGTGCGGCGCCGCGCCGCATGCCCTGACAGCCCCCACCTCCGTTGGTCCCGTTGCGGCCGTCCCTCTCCCCATGCATGGCCGGTCTTGCAGCTGGCCCTCCATGCGCCGAGCTGCCGCTAGCTGCACTCTCTTAGTGTGCGCGTCTTGCCTGTGCCTCCCCGCCCTGTCTTCGGACGCTAGCGCGCACTGGGCCTTTGCCCTCACACTCACACACGCACACACACATGCGCATGGACACAAAGCGCACACACCCACACCCACACCCACACACGCATGCATGCATGTGTACACACAAACTTCTTCTCTCGCTTTCTGTCTCACCGACACGCACGCGCGCGCGCGCGCACGCGCGCGTGCGCACTCACACACACAGGTTGGCTTCGCCATGAGTGAGGCGTGGCGTGCCCCCAGCGCCATCATGATCCGCAGCATCGCCCCCCAGGAGCTGGGCTCGACAGCCAGCGCCCTCTACCTCTGCATACGGTGCGTTGCCCGCCCTTGCGCCACGCCCCGCTTTCCCGGCCCCGCCCGCCCATTGCACATGCATCCAAACCCTCCCACACACACATATGCACACACACGTGCGTGCGCACACACACACACACACACACACACATGCGCGCGTGCGCGCGCGCACCCCCCTCAAACGCGCCCCTCGTGCCCATCAACCTCGGACACCGCCGCAGCAACCTCGTCGGCGGCGCGGGGCCGGTGGCGGTCGCCAAGCTGGCCGAGGTTGTCGGCCTGCAGCGCGCCATGCTGCTGGCGCCCGCGTGCTACGTCGTAAGCGGGCTCCTCTTTTTGGCCGCGGAGCGCGCGATAGAGCAGCAGGGGCGGCAGAAGCTTGCCGCGGCCGCCGCCGCCGCCGCGCCGGCGCCGGGCGGCGCCGCTGCAGAGTGATTGTGTGGCCGCGACTCCAGCAGCAGCAGCAGCAGCAGCAGCAGCAGCAGCAGCAGCAGCAGAACCCGCGCCAGCTGGGTCAGAAAGGTTAGATGCGCGCGTCGCCGTGTGGGGCGTCCCTGTCTTGCCTCCTGCCGACAGGGACGCCCATTGGGCCTCTTGAGGGCTGGAGGCGACAGTCGGGGCAGGTGCGGTCGCGGTACGGATTTGTTGCCGCACTCGCAGTTTAGGCGAGATACGATTTCATGAAAACGCCCCCGATTCGCGCGGCGGCGCCACGTCGCACCCGGTCCAGTGCACTGCATTCGTCGGGCAGCGGCGCTGCGCAGCGGGCGAGCTCTTCTTTGCACATGCGCGTCATCGCACATCACGCCTGTTTCCAGAGGCTGCGGCCTCCTTATTCCTCGCAGCTTCCTCGCAGCTCCCTCATCCGCCATTCCTCCTGTCATGTACCCTGGCATGCCTCGCCTGCTGGGCGCCACCACACCTTGCACCCTGTATTGTGCGTGCGTTGCTGAGGAGCATTGAATGCCCTGGCCACAATTGGGGGTGCGCACGCATGTGGCGAGTTCCGCCGCACCGCTGCGGCCCCTGCCAGTTTTGCCCAGTCTCTGCCCCCTTTCCCAGCAGAGGGTGTCAACAGAGGGCGGCTCGCGCGTGCAAAGCGCGCCTGCGCGCGCGGGGCCGTCCTGCATGCTCTGTGATCATCCTCGAGTCTCACATTCCATCGGCGCTGGCTGGCGCGGAGCTGCGGCTGCGTTGCCTCATCACATCGAGCCGCCGACCCTGTTGCTGCCGCCTGACCAGCCAGCTTCCGTGCCCGGTTTGATCGTGTTGCCTGCCGACGATTCAGGCTCCCCCGCAACATCAGAGCCGCAACTCAGCGCTTTGAAAGCAGCCCCTCGGCTAGGCGGGGCACGCCTGCAGCACTATAGGCAAGCACGTGCACATGCGAGCACGCGTGGCGCCGGGCGGCGGGCCCTGCCTAACGCCAACGGCGGACCCCTTGACTGCACCGACCCTGGCAGCACAGACAGCATTGCATCAAGGCTGCGCCTGGCACCCACAACGCGGCTCTCTTGGAATTCCTTGTTCTGTCGCCAAAAAAAATCATGCAGCCACAGATTGAAATGTTATTGGCCGACTGTATTCGCCATATGCGTGCATGCATGCGCGCCTGTTACAAGCACTGCGTGGCGGCTCATCTGGAGCTCACTGTTTGATCCTACTGCGCCCGCCCCCCGCTGCGCGGATGGCTGGCCTGGGCAGCAGTGCGGCCTTGTTTGTCAGCGCTGTGCAACGGGAGGCCCTTGTCTTGCAGCAGCTACGAATTACTTGCGTTGGCTGCGCTGGCGCGTCGTCGAGACTGCGCCTTTCGTGCCGGTCAGGAGGCGGTCTGCAGGTGCACCTGACCGCACTCAGGAGTGCTGTGCCAAGCAACAGGTGCATAAGGCGTCGCTGGCCAGCGTTTGCGGGGGCAGAGCTACCCACTGGCCATGATCCAGTATTAAGGAGTGCACTCCGCTCGCCGTCTGCTCTCCAAGCAGCAAGCCAACACGCTCCACGGCTGCTGACGTACTCTGCGCCCGTGCATGCAGCAGCGCAGGAATTCGCGGCGCCCCATCCCGACCTCACATTCACTTCATAAGTCTATACAACGAAACAATACGGATCATACACCTACCATTATGAGACTGAGCACGGCTTGAACCAAACTTACTTGGCGACAGCTGCCCGCCACAGCGCGGCCAGCTCGCCGCAATGAATGGCCCAGCTGTAAGCAAAAGCCGAAGAGATGGCCTGACGCTGCGCCAGGGCAGTGGTCGAGTCGCAGCAATTCGGGCGTGTGTTGGCGACAGGTGAGATCGCCGCTGCAGCGCTGATGCCCCAAACGCAAGTGCACAGCAGGTTCTCAATCGCACTTACTACCCCAGGGATGTCGAGGCGCTGCGAGCGGCGCTGACAGACGTGTTCAGCCTGACGCCGCGCAAAGGTGCGAGCACTTCCGCTCAACACTCTGCCGGGCCACATGCCGAGTGCTTGCCCCTGTGCGCGCTGGACGGCCAAGCAGCCTATATGGACTTGACACTCTCTGCATCCGCAGGCAACCCACCGACCCTCGCAGCCGGCAAGCGCATGGGCGGCGCACCGCCGAAGCGCGCGGTTTCGGTGCAGCAGCAGCAGCAGCAGCAGCAGTCACAGGGGCAGGTGCTCACCGTGCGCTCGCCGGCGCCGACGCGCTCGGCGGCTGCCGCGGCCCCCCTGGAACCCCCGCCGGCATCACCCGTGCCGCCTTCGCCGATTGTCGCGGAGGCGCCAGCTGCTGCGGCGCAGGCACCAGCTGCAGCTGCGCAGGCGCCGGTACCCGAGCCCCCGGCAGAGCCTGTCTTGCTGCAGGTGCAGCCGGTCGCGCGGCCATGGCGCGCCAGGGGCTCGGGGCGCCGCCCTGACCGCGCGCGCCAGCTGCAGCTGGACATCTCTGGCCTGGTCGGCGCCGCGGTGGCTTGGGAGGCACAGGAGCGCGCGGCGGCCGCAGCGCAGGCCGCCGCCGCGGCGGCCGCGCGGCGGGCGGCGGAGGAGGCC
>NW_014011398.1:0-7469 GCF_000611645.1 Monoraphidium neglectum
GTTGATGGTTTCACCCGCGAGGCCGGTGCAAGGTGGGCCGGGGTGGTGGGAGGGTGCTGCTGGTGGTGGAGTGGGGTGGGTGAGGGTGCGAGACCCCGATTGGGAGGCTGCCAGTGCAGGAGGGGTGGCGGCCCTGCGTTTGTCCCCAGGCTGCCGTCAGGGCCCACAACCCTCCGCCATCACCGCCTGGCACAACAAATCAGTGCGCATGCACCACACGGCGCCAGCCGCGTCCAGCGCCCGAGGCTCCGGCGCGCACCTCCCCGTAAAAGTTCCAGATCGGGGCGCTGGCAGCGATGGCGCCGTCGACGATGTGGGGGTACCTGGGAGGGGAAGTCGTCAACTTTCAGAAGCGACTGTGACGCTTGGGACGGCGTGCAAGAGGGGTTGTCACGGCGTGCAAGGTGGGGCAAGATGGGCGCGAAAGCACCGCTGCGGCGGGCCGCGGCGCCGGCAGGCGGTGCGGCCAGGGGTCGCGCCACAGCCGCACGCGGCGAGAGCGGCACCGCGCGACGCTGGGCAGGGTATCTGGGGCGGCGGCGGCGGCGGCGGCGGCCTTGCGCTCACTTCATTCTGAACCAGGCGGCAAGCATGCCGCCGTAGGAGCCCCCAAACACGATGACGGGGGCGTCTGGGGCGTCCAGGTCAGCCTTGATCTCTGTCAGCAGCTCAGCATAATCTTTGGGCAGTTGGAGGGGCGGAAGAGGGAGGGACGGGTGTGTGACAAAGGGGAAGCGGGCAGGGGGAGCGGGGGCTGGGTGGGTGGGAATGTTGATGTGGGTTGTGGAGGTCGGGTCGGCAATAGCGAGGATAGGCGGAAAAGTGCCCCTCGTGCAGCGCAAGTCGGGATGAGCTTTGACAGTGCCAACACTTGCAAACATGCGTCCCCAGCCGCCTGCGTGCCGCCCCCACTTTGCCCCCCTCCCCCGTCTCTCACCAGCCATGGCCTGCTCTGCCGTGAGCCATCCCATGTGTTTGCGCGTGTCCGCCCCAAACGGCTTCGACCGTCCGTAGTAACGGTGCTCGGCAAACACCAGCAGGGCGCCAAAGTCGCGGGCGTTCTCAAACATTAGTCCGGTGTGGTTGAGGTAGCTGTGGGATTGGGGTGGACAGGTGGATGGGTGAGGGTGCGTACGGGCATGTGAGATGGGGGCCATGTGGTGTTTGGCTGTGGTGAGGAGTGGCAAATGGTGGGTCATTGGGGGCGGTCGAAGCCGAACAGTCAGGGGGACGGGTGTTGAGCCGGCAGGCGGCGTCAGCAACTGGGGTTGAGGTGTTGAGGAGCCCTTTCTCGCTGCAGGCAGCGCCAGCCCGGGTGCCTGGCGGCGGAGCGGTGACTCACAGCAGCACGTCTGCCTCGTTGCCCGCGTAAAACCAGATAGGGCCGTCCCTGCGCCAGTGCTGCGAATTTGGGTGTGCAAGGGGAGGCAGCATGGCGGTGCAGCGGGTGCGCAGGGTTCCAGCGACCAGACCACGGCCAGCAAGCCTTTTGGGAGGCGGCCAATTCAAGATTGATTGCGCGCCGTGCATCGGCGCACACGGCCTGGCACAGCATTTATCCGGGCACCTGCTTGGGGGCCAGGTCACGCGCTGCCCCACCTTATCACATGTGTAGTACCGCTGTTTGAAAGTGGCAGCGCCAGGCACCTCCGGCGCGGACCAGCTGAAGTGGTCCAGCCTGGCGTCGCGCCAGTGCTCTTTGCACTTCTTGAGCGGGTCGTGCAGGCGTGGGTGCGAGGGCGTGGGCGGCGCCGGCGCCCGGACCGCGGATCGCGCCGGGGGGCGCCAGGGCCCCATGGGGGGCCGCTTGAAGCGACGCGCCTCAGCTGCGGCGCACATTGCACATAATACCGCCAGGAGGCACACGGCCAGCCTGGCGCGATCCATTTTCAGCCCTCTGGTAGCAGATCACAGATCACGTGACCTTCGTGATGAGTAAAGAGACGATAAAGAAAGTCGTGTGACGTAGGCTTGATGATATATATAAGTCAACAGCGGCTCGTCGCGCTCTTCGAAACGTCACACCATTCCTTGAACCTCTCAAATTCTCATCCATTCAGTCAGCTCCCGCACTTTGCCGAAAGCAAAGAGCAGACTGAACCTGTTACTATTGGAACCCAGTGTGAGCACGCCCTCAGCATCCAGCAATTGCGCACACCAAGTGCCGCGCGCCACGCCAGCACAGGGACTGTGCATCCAATCGGCAGGCGCGCCATCACGCGCAAGCGCTCGCGAGCCTACCGCGCCGACCGTTGCTATGCGCGCAGTGGCGTGCGAGGCGCTGGGCGACCCATGCAAGCCGCTGGGAAGGTGCGGGGTCGCACGGCCCCAGGCTAGGGATGCTCGGCGCCCCCGCGTCGGTTCAGCCCCGCACCGGCAGCAGCTGCTGCTCGCGCCGCGGCCCACAGCTGTCGCCGCGTGGGCTGGCAGGCGCCGTCTGAAGGGGCGCTCCCCTCGCTTTTGTGGCCCGGGGCATGCTGCCCTCATTCAACGCCACACCCAGCCTCATTCAAAGCCACGCCCAACCTCCTTCCTCCCCCATGGACCCCTCACTCTTCCCATCAAAACTCAATCACCGCACAGCGGCGTGCTGGTTCTGCGCCAGGACGAGCCCAGCCCGGCCCTTCCCACTGAAGACCACATCCGAATCAGGTGAAAGCCCGTTGAAACCGCGCGGGCACCGCCTGGACACCACTTGCACACCGCTTGGACACCCCTCGCCCCACCACCCCACCCCTTCCCCAAGCGCACCCCTGCTCGCCCCAACCTCCTGTTGGGCCCCCTACTGTCCTCGCAAGCGCGTTGCCCGCTCGCAGACCACACACCCTCCTCCACCTCTATGCACAGCCCCAAACCTCGCAGCGGCCTGCCGCCTACTCTCCTTGGTTTTCCTGCCCCGACGCCCACCCAGCTTGTCGGCCTGGCTGTCCCCCTCCCCTCCCCCCCCTGACCTCAGGGCGTCACCAGCCGTGTGACTCCTCCTTGCCTTCCGCCCCCTGGCCTCTCCACCCCAGGGTGTCAGCTGCGTCACTGAACTACCCAGATGCCCTCCAAATCCAGGGCTCGTACCAGGTGCGGCTCTCCAGACCCTTGGCGGCGCACCCCAATTATTCTTCCCTGCCGGCGGTCGCGCAAGGGGTACATTTGTGTGTGGATGGAAGGCGCCTGCGGCACGAGCAAACGGGCGGCGCCGGGGGTCTCTTGTGGGGGGGGCCGACTTGCTGCGGCCGCACACTTGGTACCCAGATGGTTAAAGCTACGGTCATGGGCATTGCTGGCGGGGTTGTGCGGAGAAGGGCGCGCGGTCGGTGGCTGGAGGCCGTGCGGGGAGGCAAACGTGGATGGGCGTCTCCGAGTGTTGAATTGACATTGCGTCCTCAACCCTGAACCCTAGGCAGGGGCTGAGAGGGGTGGGGGAACCTCGCCCGATCGAATGAATCCAGGGGGTTACGAAACGAACGCAACGACTGCCTGCAGACGGCCCCTCCGTCTGGGTTAAATGTCTCCCTCTCAAACCTGCCGCCTGCTCCACTTCTGGATCTCCCTGCGCTGCCTTTCTGCGATTGGAACCCTCTATTTTGTATTCGCAGGACAAGCCAAAACTCCCGTTTCTTATTGGAAAGGAGGCCTCCGGGGTCGTCACCGCCGTCGGCGCCCGCGTGAAGGCCTTCAAGCCGGGGGACGCCGTGTGCGGCGTGGGGGACGCGGGGGCGTTTGCGGACGAGTGGGTGGTGCACCAGGCCTCGGTGTGGCGCGTGCCGGGTGAGCTGAGCTGGGGGCAGCACACAGGCGCAATCATGGCGGGCAGGCGCATGCAGGCTGCCGCATGTGACAGCGCGTGACGTATATCTGTTCAGGAGTGAGACGCGCGCGCAGGCGGCAGCCTCCCAGGATCTGGCGCCTGCTGGATGCTGCTCTCCATGTCCTGCGCTTCTTTGCCGTTTCACAGCAGGCATGACCCTTCTCAGCCCCTGCTTTTTCCCCGGCCATCCGTGCACCTACTTTACCGCCTGTGCAATCACGCCTGTGCGATCTCGCACCGCCCTTCCCGCCCAACTCACCCCTGATTGCCTTCCAGACGGCCTCGACCCCCAGCTCGCGTCCGCCCTGCCCATCGCCTACGGCACCGCTGACCTGGCGCTGCGGCACCGAGGGAAGCTGGGGCCGGGGCAGACCCTGCTGGTGCTCGGCGCGAGCGGCGGCGTGGGCACCGCGGCCGTCCAGGTCAGCGCAAACCGCACCTCCCCCCACGGGCGGGGCGAGGGGGGCAAGGCCGTGGGCTGGGCCGGTCGGGGCAGGCGACGCCTAGCCTGGGGTGCACGGTTTTGCGGGATGGCTGCTGCTTCCTTCCAACAAGGTCCGCAGAAGCGGCAGCCTCACGCACTGTCAGGCACTGCAGGCGCCCTGACGGCCATCGTTCTGCTTCCTTCCCTGCCCGCCTTG
The DNA here is from genome assembly GCF_000611645.1 of Monoraphidium neglectum. NCBI lineage: Eukaryota > Viridiplantae > Chlorophyta > Chlorophyceae > Sphaeropleales > Selenastraceae > Monoraphidium > Monoraphidium neglectum. Next base: position 4,444 of record NW_014011398.1, read on the forward strand.
CCTTGCACTGCCGCCTCCCCGGCGCGGCGTGCCACGCCCTTGCGCAAACGCGCACGACGCACCAATTCCTGTTTCCATAAACCCCTGCGTCGGCCCCGCACCCCTACGTACCCCTCATGGCTGCCGGCGTCTGCATCCTCCTTGGGAATCCCGTTTCCTCATACATATCTCTTGTGGGAATATCACATTATAAGTAAATGTATAAATCCAAAAAATGTTGTGCCAACTACTCGTGTTTGCAGATCGGCAAGCTGGTGGGGGCGAGGGTCATCGCCGTCACCTCTGGCGCTGCCAAGGCGGACTACCTGCGGGGACTGGGGGCGGACGCCGTGGTCGACGCGGCGGCGGCGCCAGAGGGCGCGCCGCTGCACAAGCTCATCCGCGCGGTGGCGCCAAAGGGTGCGGGGGTCAGGGCGGCGTTTGGCGGGTATCGGGTCGGCTGCGTGGTGGCTGGATGGCGCATAGTTCGGAGCATGTTTTATTAACCAATTGAGCAGTTGCCCTTCCTCGGCCGTTGATTCCAAGGCCGCTGGATTCACCCGCAGCCCACGCACATGAGCAAATCCAGTAGATGCACACTCGAACACGCCCGCGCGCCCGTATTTTCAAGCGCTCACCAAAGCCGCGCGCCGCCTCCCGTCCGACCCGCCCTTCACCCCCCCCCCCCCAAAAGGCGGTGTCGACGTTGTGTTTGACCCTGTTGGCGGGAAGCTGCTGGCTGAGGCCCTGAAGGTGGTGGCCTGGGGGGCGCAGTACCTCGTCATCGGGTTTGTAGCGGGCATTCCCAAGGTCCCCGCAAACCTGCTGCTCGTGAAGAACTGCACGGTGGGGGGATGGGGGGCCACGCGCGTGCGTGTGTGTGTATGTGTGTATGTGCAGGTGTGTTTGTGTGTGCGTGTGTGTTTTTGAGGTGTTTGTGCAAGATGAGGGATTTGTTGGCGGTGTGGAACGTCTGATTGCTGCTCTGGTGGCGTGAAGGGAGGGAAGTGGGCTGGGGCTGGTTGCGCAGCAGTGATGGCGCTGCCTGAGGGGCCAGTGATGGCACTGCCTGAGGGGCTGAGCTACTGCACCGCGTCGATCTGCATGAGTCAATCAAACACGAGCCTTGCTCGCATGTGCGACACCCGTCCCCCTACCTTGAAAATCCCTCTGGCACACATGCACCCCTCCTTCCCAACATGAATTGGCAAGTTTCAACCTTCCCCTCGCTCACGCCTCGACACCCCACCCCTCGCCTGCCTGATTTGCCCTACTCTAGGTACATGGAGTGTTCTGGGGCAGCTACATGCAGCGCCAGCCCAAGGTCCTGCGCGCCAGCATGGACCAGGTGCTCGCCTGGGCAGCTTCCGGGCAGCTGCAGATCCCCATATCGCACCGCTTTGGCCTGGAGGGCGTGCCAGAGGCCATGGCGGTGCTGCTGGGGCGCGGGGTGAGCGGAAAGGTGCTGATAGTGCCTGGCGGCGGCGGCGGCGGCGAGCAGAGGCGTGCACGCAGCAGGCTGTGATTTGGAGAGGCAGCGGGACGGGGGTTGTCCGGGCGTGTGTGCGGCAGCACGGTTTTGAATGCAGCTTGGATGTGACCCTGCGGGTCTTGTCATGTCCCTTTTGGTGAGGGTTTGGCGGCAGCGGCCTTCCCTGTGCAACCCAAAAGTAAGCTTCTTGTCAATTGGTCAGGAGGGGAATGGAGGCTGTTAGGGCGCACCCAAACCCGTGCATTTTGCATTGTCGTTGCTTTTTCGCAGCACAGGTACTATGTGCTTTCCCTCAACACTGCGTGAGTTGCGCGTCGTTTCCAACATCTGAGCGAGGGCTGCGTATTGTAACACCATGATGCTTGCCTGCAATGGGGGGCAACTGTGGGCTTGTCGTTCGTGATGCGCATTACCGCAGTGCGCGCTTTGGCGGGGCGGGGCGCGCGTCTCGAACAGGGTGCAACGGGTGCGGAGGATTGGGGCGTGGGGTTGCCAAGGGGCGAATTGAGGTATTGCTTGTGCGGAAGAATGCCTGGCATTGCAACAGGCAGGCCTGGCCAGCATGGGATGCATCTGGGGCGAGCTGGGCCAGCACAAGAGCAGCACACAGCGCAGCCAGGAGTGCTGCTGCTGCGCGCCCTAGTCAACAAGGCGGTCAAACCCCAGTCCAGGCCCCACTAGTTGTGCAACAGGGATGTCCGAGGTCAATCTATACGATCAAGTCGACCCTTGAGGTCGCATCAGCGCCCTGAGACCGGCCTTCCACTCGGCCTTCGAAACAGCGACCGACCTTCGCGAAGGCCACCCCTCCGATTTCCCGTCCAGAAGCCTTCAAATAGCCCACACACATCTTCGATCATTTATCAACACAACAAAATTGATCTTTGCACACAACAGTCCCCATACATACATCTGCGGCGCCGAAATCCCCGGCGAGATGACGCACCGCTGCACTCGCCGCGCTCTCCTGGCCCGGGCTCTGCCTGGGCCCAGGAACGCGCGTCGGGGGCTCTACCAGGCGGGCGAGGGTGTGGTGAGCGGGGAGTGTCGGCCGCCACCGGGCCGGCGGCCTGCCTCCCCCTGCTGCGCAAACAGCAGCAGGTCAACGCTCACGTTCTGGGGCGAGGACCACTCCACCAGGGAGTGGATCTGACCCCTGGGAACACACCTGCTCGGGGTTTCTCCAATTTTTCCATGCCTTGCGGTGTTCAAAGCACCCAAAACGTCATGCACTTCCGATGAGATGCTACAGCTGCGCTGGCGCCTGGCACGCCTGGGGCGCGTGCGCGCCCACACACGCTGCGCCTTGAAGAACCAAAATTCAAGGACCACGGTTGCTGTTCCTACACAAGCACCACAGGACAAGTTTCGGACCTCGCTGCTCCGAGCTGCTCCTGGGCAGTAGCCACACAGCGCCCACTCCGCCATCAGCGCAACTGCGCAGATCGTGAATCCCCCATCGCCGCCGGCGTCGTTCACGCGCCGCACGTGCCTCTGCCAACTTTGCACAGTGGCCCTCAGTGGAGGACCAGGAAGAGGGCGGGGAGAGGCGGGG
>NW_014011398.1:8000-10509 GCF_000611645.1 Monoraphidium neglectum
CCGCCACTGCCGCAGCCGCCCAGCGCTTTCAAACTCAAGCCTGCAGGCAAGATTTGCAGCGCAGCATACTAGCTACGTTTGGGCGTTGGCCTCCTTTTCAGAGGCATCTTGATACTGCGCAAGCCCCGGTCCCCGCAGCGCATTGCACGGGGAATTTAGTAAGGGTGGCTGGCTTCCGGTGCCGCTTGTCAGCACCCGCAGCACCCCCGCGAACGCGATTATGTCCTGCGGCGGCTGGATGGAGCCGGCAGCCTCGGAGCGGAGTCTTGTGGTGCACTTCGCCCGGACGCTGCCCCAGCTCCGGTCCCCTGCACGGCGGCGTATGTTGGTTTCGGCGGCGCATTGCTGGGGTCCGCGTGCCGCTGACACACGGCAGCGAACTTTTGGTCTGCATGCGGGCCTCGGTTCACAACTAGATGCATTTCTCATTGTGAGGGTGCTGCAGGGTTATCAAGAGACGTTACATGCTGTGAATGTTGACAGCCCCGGCAAGGGGCTGTCGACACCAAGATCAACCATGTTTCCGCGCCAGAGCAAACGAGGCCGGGTCCAAGATGATACGCGCGCCCGTTCAGGGCGCCGCGGCCTCTGGTGTCGACCCCTCCCGCGAGTCGAAGCGCGGGAGGCGGCGCTGCAGAGACGGCCGCACGTCGCGCTCGATGAGAAGAATTCAAGGCCCAAGGCCAAGCCCAGGAAAATCAGAAGCGGCGCCAGCCTGCCCGAAATCGCACGCACGGATGACTAGACATGAATGGGTTGGCGCCAGCGGGTTGACACTGCTGAACGCGAGCGGGCGAATTTTCACCACGGGCCTTCCTCGCCATCCGCGATCGCCAGCAAAACACATAGAGCGAGTCAGGCAGGAGGGGCACGCGCCAGGTCAGACGCGGGTGACATCGAGGGTGCAGGGAGGGGCGCTGACGAATGGTGGAGCATCTTCAGGCTTGCAGCGTTATGAACCGGGTTGGGTGTGCAGGGGCTGCGCGCATGGGGTGGGTGGCCGGTCAAAAGAACGTGAATGTTGGCGTGGCGGCTGCGCCGGACATAGCAAGCGGGAGGCAACCGGCTGCACATTGGGTGAACTTAAGGGTACGCGACGCAAACGATGCTCGCATGACGATAGAATCAATTTGCGCTGCGAGGGCAATTACGGCGCAGCGATAGGGGTTGAGACTAGGGCGGGAGGTGTGCGAGCGCGAGCGCGAGGCGTACACGAGGCGGACCAGGGTCTGGGCTTGCACCAGCGCGCTGCGGACAGCCACCAGCACTGCCCGCGCCCCGCCCGGGTGCATGCCACCCGCAGCAGCCCGCCCGGGGCGCTCCGAGCGCCAGCGCCAGCAGCGGCCCGCAGCAGCGGCAGGCTTTGCCACCTCAAAACACCCCCGAGCGCATCAGGAGCGTCCCCGCCGCCGCCATCGCCGCCGACAGCGCGGCCGCAGTCAGCTGCTGCCCCTCCACCGTCGCCGCCCCCTTGCGCCCGACGCTCGCCGCCAGCTCAGCGGTCAGCGCGTTGCCCGCGACGCCCTCGCGCCGCATGCCCCGCAGCAGGTCCAGCGCGCGCTCGTACAGCCCCGCGCGGTCGCAGGCCGCGATCAGCGCGTTGTACGCGTGCACGCCAGGCCGCGCGCCCGCGCGCCGCATCCGCGCGCGCACGCGCAGCGCCTCCTGCGCGTCGCCGGCCAGCGAGTGCGCCGCGACGAGCCCGCAGTACGCGTACTCGCGCGGCTTGAGCCCCGCAGGGCCCATCGCCGCAAACACGGCCTCGGCGCGCGCGGCGTCGCCGGCCATGCCGTGCGCGGCGATCAGCGACTCATATGTGACGTGGTCGGCCGCGCCCGCAGCCTTCGCGGCCTCGAATAGCGCATCCGCAGCCGCGACCTCGCCCGCGCGGCCGGCGGCGCCGATGGCCGTGTTGTACATGACCGCGTTGGGCCGCACGCCGAGCGCGGCCGCGCGCGGCAGCACGGCGGCGGCGTCGCGCCAGCGGCCGGCGCGGTCGAAGGCCATCATCAGCGCGCCGCAGACGACCTCGTTTATGAGGGCGCTGTTCGAGCCCGCGTCGGCAACGCTGGCTGACCTGGCCTGCTGCTGCTGCTGCTGCTGCTGCTGCTGCTGCTGCTGCTGCTGCAGAGCCGACATGCCCGGCTGCGCGTCGCTGCTGCTGCCGCTGCTGCCCCTCACACTTGCCGGGTCGGCCGCATTGGCGCTGCTGCTGCTGCTGCTACCAGCGGCGGCAGCAGCGCCGCTGCCGTCGCTGCTGCTGCTGGCGCTGCTGGTCCGGCCGCTGCTGGCGCTGACGCCCAGGTCAAGGCCGTTCAGCTGCGCGGCGCTGGTCCATTCGCTGCCGCCACCCTGCATCTGCCGCTGCTGCTGCTGCTGCTGCTGCTGCTGGGGCTGTGAGAGCCGCTGTTGCTGCTGTGCCTGCTGCTGCTGCTGCTGGGCCTGCTGCTGTTGGGGCCACAGCGCCGCAGCAAGGTTGCCGCCAAAGCCACCACCGCCGCCGCCGATT
>NW_014011397.1:0-3515 GCF_000611645.1 Monoraphidium neglectum
GTCAAGGAGGGGTTGGATATGAGGGAGGACGGCATGGCAGGAACGGTGAGTAAGGGGGGGGGGCTGGGTTGGGGGTCAAGGAGCCCCAGAAGCAGATGGTGGCTGGATCAGCACGTGCCGCTCACGTCACCCGCCTGACAGATGACAAAGCCGCGCCGTTGGTTCCCGCGCCTCTCCGCCGCGCCCCCCTTCTCTGCTGACACACACGCGCAAGCACGCACGCATGCACGCGCACACACATGCCCGTGCATCAGCATGCGCGTGCGCACGCCACCCGCATGCGCACACCACCACGACAACCACAACCAAACGTAAACACACCATCTGCCAACAAGCCCGTCCTGGAAGCCCTCCAAGGCTTCGCCCTCCCCTTGGCTGAGGCTGGCCCTCCCTCCCGAAAACACACGTCCACACATACACGAGCACATACGCATGCGCCTACACAACCACAACCCCCCACCTGCCGATCAGCCAGTCCTGGAACCCCTCCAGGATCCCGTCCTGCCCCGCCGCGCCGCCGCCGCCGGCGCTCCAGAGCGCCGCCTCGCGCGCGGCCTCGGCCGAGGTGCTCGTCAGTGTATAGTTCCACCTGGGGGCGCCGGCGGGGCGTGGGTGCGGCGGTCGCATGGCGGCGCAGCCGCCATGCGAAGCGGGACAACGCCCCCCTCATGCGGACGCACCTCCGTATCCGAGTCGTCGCGACGGCTCGGCGCCCATGCACGCACCAGAGCAGGCGGATACGTCATGCGTGGCTGATACGCTGCACTGCAGCAGGCAGCGTCCGAAAAAGCACAGCGACCGCATCCGGGTCCTGCCGGCACTCACCCGCTGTACGCAGAAGCGCCGCGCTTTGGCCGCCCCACGCTCAGCGCCGCCGGCAGCACGAACAGGGCGACCGCGCCCACCAGCCCCCACTTGACCGCCGCCTTCTGCACGTCCTCCCACCAATGAGGCGGCACGGCGCCCATGTGCCACGTCTTCTGGGCGGCGGCGCTGCCGCCCGACGGCGCCGCGCCGCTGCCGCCCGACGGCGCCGCGCCGCTGCCACCTGGGGCCGCCGCGACCGCGTCTCCCCCGCCGAACTCCTCGCCGCCCTGCAGGAGCCTCCCATAAGCGCCCGCTTCGCCGACGCCGTCGCCGCCGCTGCTGCTGCTGCTGCTGTCACCGCTGCCGCTGCTGTCACCGCTGCCGCTGCTGTCACCGCTGCCGCTTCTAGGCGCCTCGGTTGCCGTGGCTGCCGGTGCTGATGGTTCAGACGCCCCTGGCGGCTCGCCGCCTCGGCCGCTTCGGGCCATCGCGTCCCCCTCTGCTGCCTTTGCCGCCGCCGTGTCCGCCGCCGCTTCGCCACCAATTCCTGCCGCCTCACCATCAGCAGCGTTCGGCGCCTCCGTCGCCCGCGACACGTCGGCGGCGGCGGCGGCTGCTATGGCTTCCGCTGCTGCCTGCGCGCACACCGTGTCTGCAGGGTCCGACCCATCCACGCTGGACATCGGCGTCGCGCTACCGCCCTCGTTGCTCGTTTCATATATTGCGGCCATGAGGGTGCCCGCTTGCGCCGCCGTCGCGGCATCATCGCCGCCGTCAAAGACGCCGCTGGCAGCCGCCCGGGCCCCGGCCTCGGCTGCGGGCGCTTGCTGGCTTGTTGAATGCGGCCCCTCTCCCCCTGGATCATCTACATCTGGTTCAGAGTCCTCTCCCGTGTCGTCGGCCGCGCCCACCGCTGAGCCCAGAGTGCTGACAGGCGCGCCCGAGGCGGCGCTCGCACCCCCGTCGCCCGATGCGGCGCAGCGGGCGCCGGCCCACGGCCTTCGCCGCTGCGGCAGGAGCGCCGTCAGGCCTTGCGGCCAGGGGCATGCCGCAGCGCAGCCGCGGATGCCGAGGGGCGAGCTGTAGGGGGGGCGCCTGCCCGAGGCGTGCCCTGTGATGGCAGCGCCCCGGGGTCGACGCGCCGTAGCAGCGCCAAAGCGCAGGGCTAACGAACTGCCTAGGCGGCTGAGCCCCAGCTGCTTCGGCCTAGAATGCGAAGCCAGCATCCCGCGGGGCCAACTGCTGCAGAGGTTGATCACCGAGTGCTGCCGTCTGTCGTCGATTTGACTTGCTCGTTATCAGGTTCACTCTTGAACTTTGGCTGTCATAAAAACTCAAAGTATACTGTACACAACAAAGCGCGACGGGGCTGGGATCTTGCATATCGTATCGGTGAAGCTTGTTGCTGCAATGGCCTCGGACCTCGTGCCGGTGCACACAGAGGTGGAGAGCGTCTACGGCCTAGAAGGTCAGTGTGGACCCAAAAATAGTCAGGCGTGCATGATCATTCGCGGTCTGACGTGGCTTCCGCTGGTGATCCTGCACCGCAGCGGCCCCTGAGGCGACGCACAGGCTCCAGAAGATCGCGGCAGCCTTTAGGAAACAGTTTGGTGTCGAACCGGAGCTCTACACCCGCGCTCCAGGTAATGACGCGAGCTGGAGCGCCGCATGCGTCCCGCGCGGCTGCTGCAGTGCGAGCTTTCAAACACCGATCGCAACTGCATGGGCCCAATCCAGGCCGGGTCAACCTCATTGGCGAGCACATTGACTATGAGGGCTATGGCGTGCTGCCCATGGCGCTCCGGTTGGTGAGCAGCGGGTGCTTTCAAGGGGGGCGCAGATGGAAGGCGCCGCTCGCACCTGCTTCACCTCGGCTAAGGCCAGTACACGGCACGCATGGCACCCGCGCCGACCTGCATGGAACAACTCCCTCTCACATGCGCGCGCATCGTTCACCCGAGGCTTTTCCGTCAGCAATCCAGCAGCGCCGTTTAAAAGCAGCGGCGTTTGCGCTCACTCGCGCGGCGCCGGCCCTGCCTGCGCCTGCGGCGCCCGCAGGACACGGTGGTCGCGATCGCGCGGGGCGGGGACAAGCTGTCGGTCGGCAATGTGGAGGCGGAGAAGTTCCCTCTGGTGGAGTATGACGTAGATCCAAACCAGGTGGGCGGGAATCGTTGCTCGCAACGGCACAGGAGGCCGGTCTGCGGCCGGCCAACAGGGGCGGCCGGGACTGCCTGCAGGTGCGAGCGGCGCCCGTCGGCCGGCCGTGCACGGCTTTCAAAGGCTGTGGTCAGCGTCAGGTCTTCATTTGGGCAGCGTTCACCAACAGTCGGCTGCGGCCCTTGATTTGATGGACGCGGCAGAATGCGTAGTGGCGCTGAAGAGCTCACCGCTGATCTTCCCATGTCCTCACAACTCAGCACGTGCACACATGCACGCACACATACACGCGCGCACACACACCTGTTCTCACACACGCAAACATGCACCCACACAGGAGGTCGACACTGCCAACCATGTCTGGGCCAACTACTTCCTGGCGGCATACAAGGTGAAGCGATTGGGCCAGGGCAGCGGCGTGTTCACGACCATCAAGCCGTAATCAGCAGCACAGTGAAGTTTGTTTGCCATGGGGGGTTGCGGCAGCTGCATCTGCTGCACATTCTCGTGCCTCGTCAAGGCAACGGTAGAGGCATTACAGGCAGCGC
>NW_014011397.1:4354-10787 GCF_000611645.1 Monoraphidium neglectum
CATTACAGGCAGCGCGGGGGGGGGGGGCGCTGGGCAGCGGCTCTGTGCCGGGTTTGCTCAGCTCGAGCACACCGCCCCTGTTGGTCCGCCGCTGCACCGCAGGGCGTGTTTGACCACCTCAGCTCAAAGGGCGAGGAGTTGCCCAAGCCCACCGGCCTGCAGGTCATGATACACGGCATCGTACCCCTGGGTGCGCAGCAGTTGGGAGCCGGGGCGCGCATGAATGAGCAAGGGGGCCCCGCCCGCGTGCGCGCAACGGCCTGCCAGCAGGGCGCACGCGGGGCGGCGCTTGCGGGCGGCGCCGCTCGAGCCGCGTGGCCAGGCCAGTTACTGCCAGAGTATTTGACGCTGTCAGCAGGGAGGCTCTGCCCATCGCTATTTGTACTAATTTTACTAATTGCCAAACCATTGATCATTGCTCTGTAAAATCCGTTTGCAAATTGACGACTGGCCGCCTGCCCCTCGTCAGGCGGCGGCCTGTCTAGCTCCGCCGCGATCGTGTGCTCCTCGGCCCTGGCTGTGCTGGCGGTCAACAGCATCACCCTCACAAAGGGCGAGGTGGCGGACTTCACCTGCAAGGCGGAGCGGTGGGTGTCTGTGTGTGCGTGCGTGTGCGTATGTGTGTGTGTGTGTTTGTGAGTGAGCGCGTACGGGCGTTTGTGCACATCTGTGTGGTGGCGCAGGGGAGGGGGGTAGGGGTGCCGTCTGGGCGGCAAGGCAGCAGGGGAATGGGGGAAGGCCCTTTGCTGGGGGCGCCTGGCTCGGTCAGCAGCCGTCCCGGGAGTCGGCCGAATCGCGCCAGCTGGCAAGCCCTGCCCCGTGTTGCGCAGGCTCGATCAGGCCTCACGCCGCCAGCGCCCGCCACCCCCTCTCCCCCACCACCCCCCCTCCTCGGGGTTCCGCCTCCAGGTACGTGGGCGTCACCAGTGGCGGCATGGACCAGGCCATCAGCGTCATGGGGCAGCCCAACGTGGCCAAACTCGTGGAGTTCAACCCGGTGGGGCTCGGGTGCCGCGTGTGTGAGGGGCACTCGGAGAAGCAGCACCCAGAGTGCGCGGTGTGTGCTTTCAGAAGAGGCGAGAAAGGAGCGAGGCGGAGGCGGCAGGGGCCTGCGCCTGTGATGGCTGCAAAATCGCCGAGTCTTCAGCACCCAGGCGACCGGGGGGGGGGGGGCGTCCAAACAGCTTGGAACGCGGCGGCGCGCCATGTCAGGCAAAGCCCTTGCAGGCCATGCTTTGCGTGCTCGTTTCGACCACTGCAGAGAAGGGTTGTGCGATCGCGGCGCTCCTGCGTGCTTGGCGCCCATCCGCCATCCTGCGCCCCCCCCCCCCCCAAAAAAATAGGTGCGGGCGGAGGACGTGCACCTCCCGCAGCCGGCCACGTTTGTCATCGCCAACTCGCTGACGGTGTCGAAGAAGCAGGAGACGGCCGATAAGAAGTGAGCCGCGGCCGCGTGGCTGGAGGGGACGGCGTCGCCGGCAGGCTGGCGGGGACGCTCGCCCGGCATGCCTGTATTGTCTGCAGCCATATCATGTCCGGGCCGCGTCCGACGCTGGAAGCAGACAGCCCCACCCTGAGCCCCCCCCTCCGTGTCCACTTCTACACCACCAATCAGCCAGTCAGCCAGCTGGCCAACAAATCAATCAATCGACCAACCAACTGTTTTGTTCCTCCCAACCGCGTCCAACCGCCAGGTACAACCTCCGCGTTGTCGAGTGCCGCCTGGCCGCCGCCCTCATCGCGCGCAAGCTGGGCAGCCCCTCGGACGCGGCTGCGCGCGTGCGCACGCTGCGGGAGGTCGAGCCGCTCATTGCGGCCAAGTACGGGGAGGGGCTCAAGGGCAAGGTGTGCGCGCGGGCGGGCCGCCGAGTCGCGGCCGCTGCAAGGAGCGTCGGAAGGCTGATCCAGGCTGATGAGAAGCGAGGCGCTCAAATCGGGCCGGTCGCGTCGCGCGATTCATTACGGCATCTGAGAATTGGGTTTGGGGCCTACGGGCAGCAAGGTCCTGGGGTCGCGGCGCGGAGTAGGGCGTGCCTGCTGGAGTGGTGGTTGATGCGCCATGGCAGTCAACCCCAGACGCCGCCGCCTTTTGCGCCCCCTGCAGCTGCGAGCCGTGGAGGAGCTCCTGGATGGGGGCCTCTACCTGCAGCCCAGGGTGAGTTCTGGGACCCAGCGGGTCCCTTGTCGAACCCGAGGCGCAGGGGGGCCGGCCCCGGCCCGCCACGCCCCGAGCCTGCGGCCGCTTGCCGCGCAGCTGGCGCGTCACGCTCAGCTGTCCTCAGGCGGCCGCGCCGCACGCCTGCGCTTGTCCTCGTCGCGACACGTGCTGCCAACGCGCATGCACACGCACTCCCGCGAAACGTGTTGCATCACATCTTATCTCATGTCAATTTATATTAATTCGCATTGTACATTCACAGGTCGAGGAGGAGCTGGGCGTGCCCCTGGCCGACGTGTTTGCGGGCGAGGCCAGCCCCCTGCGCGTGCTGGGGGTCGTGCGGGACGAGGGCTTCAAGCTGCGCGACCGCGCGGCCCACGTGTACTCTGAGGCGGACCGGGTCTACGCGTTCCAGGCCGCGGCCGCGGTGAGAGCGGGGCGCAGGACTGCCCTCTTTCGCTGTGTCGGGCGCCCGCGTGTCGTGGCAGGGCAGGGGGACGCGTGGCTGCTGAGTTGGCGAGCCTTGAAATTGTCGCGCCGGCCGGGTCCCATGCGACGCCTTCGCGCCGTCCTGCCGACCCGCCTTGTCGTATCGCGTCGCCCTTCCCGAAACCGCCCCTCGGCGGGTTTTTCGACCCCCCAGGACGGCGGGGACTCGGCGATGGCGGACCTGGGGGCGCTGATGGACGCGAGCCACGCCAGCTGCTCCAAGCTCTACGAGTGCAGCTGCCCCGAGCTCGACTCGCTGGTCGCGGTCGCCAAGGGCGCCGGCGCGCTCGGGGCGCGGCTGACGGGTGCGCGCGATATGCTTCAATCGAGCTGTGGGCAGCGTCCTGGCCGCTGTGTTTTGGGGACGCCGCCGGCACCAGCGCCGCACTTGGCCCCTGCGCCCTGGGCTCGCTGAACCCTCAACCTTACTCCCCTGAACACTGTACCCAGGCGCCGGCTGGGGCGGCTGCACGGTGTCCCTGGTGCAGCGGGAGCAGGTCGGGCCCTTCATCCAGCGGCTGCGGGAGGAGTACTTTGACCCCCTGCTCAAAGCGGGGCGCGTAACAGAGGGGGAGATGCCAGAGGTACGCGCGCAGGGGCCGCGGGGCGGCGGGGTCCCCGGCGGCGCCAGGCGGGCGGGCATGTCTGGCGAGGAGGGGACCTGGCTGGTTGGGCTGGTGATTCTTTGCATGGCTTGGCAGGTGGCGCGTGCACGATGCTTTCGTTCCCGATTGGCCCCAGTGGTGCTTGAGTCATGATGGCAGCTGCCGCAATGTCGTCCTGGGACCGCCCCACCGCGCGCGCGTGTGCAGGTGCTGTTCGCGTCGCCGCCGTCGAGCGGCGCCGCGGTGTTGCGCGTCAAGCTGGCGCCGCCGCAGGAGGAGGGCGCAGCGGGGGCCGAGGAGCCGGCCCGGGAGCCTGCGGCGGCTTGAGGCGCAGCGCGGCGCGGCGTGTGGCGCGCGGCAGGCGTCAGAGCGCACGCGCGGCGGCAGCGCAGCAGCAGGCACCCCAGCCTGTCTGTTGCTGCCGCGGTGGGGTCTTGAAGTGCACTGCTAAAACCCCACATTACAGAGCTTAGGCCTGGGCAAGGTGTTGATCACGCAGCGTTGTCAGGGGTAAGCCTGAACTTCTAGAACTTATGCTTTGTGCATCTGTGGAGCTCGCAACACCCCTGCAATTGAAGAACCTTTAAAGCATCTGTTGCTACAAACGTGTGTTGCGATTTCGCTGGGCAGTCGCACGCAGCGGCAGCGGCAGCGAAGCGCTCGATGTTTACCTTATCGGCAACGGCAGGCCAGAGCATTTGCGGCCCCTCATCAGACAACATCCCAGCCTGTCATCTACACGTACATATGCTTGTATGCCTTCTGCTAGCTGCCTGGCAGTAGTCCAATCTGCTGCCCTGGCCGTACAATTTTTCAATGGCAAAGCCGCCCTGCCAGGCACTATGCTCAAAACCGTCTGCGCTTCACCCCGCAACGCCTGGGTGTGTGTGGGAAGCAAGAGCTGCACCCCTGCTTTATCAGAGAGAACGGCTTTAGGGGGCACGGAGCAGAGCTTGACTTCTGCCTCCGGCTGCAGGCGTCGTACCTCGGTCAAGACCAGGTCAACCCTGCCCCTCCCTCGTGCCAGATTGGGCCTCACAAGTGCACGCGCGCCCACGCCGAGCATACACATGAATATCAACATTTTGTTGTGTTCTCCCCTGCGCTCTTTTGTATCGGACTGAATGCGATGGCACACACATCTCGGTTCTATGCGGTAAGTTGGCATGTGTGCTGAAATAATAGATTTTAAAGAAACTTTCGCGCCGTTGACTCGCTGAATTCGTAATCTGCAGAGTCAGTGGGACCCCAGGAACGATGTCAGCGGTTTCGCGGCTACTGTGGGTCGCATAATCTCCCACGGCGTGTCACTCGTGAGAATTTGCGTCTTAGATGCCATGCGGGATAGCCGGGGCGCGGCACTTGCTGCATGCCCGGGCGCTGCTGGCTTGTGCTGTCGGTCGCTGCTGGGGCAGCAGCAACGCGTTCGCACCGCTGCCGCTCACGCTCTCAGGATCCCCCAGGGGCACGGCACGCTGCAGACCTGCGGCCTCCCAGCCAAGTGCACTTGCAAACAGGCACCAGCAGCACCAAGCAGCAAGCCGCTCCCAGCAGCAGTGGCAGCTTCTCGCCCTCCACCCTCGCCGGCGCTGCACACGTGCCAGCCGCCACCTCAGCATGGGGCCCTCGCCCGGGCTACGCGTGGGTCAGCGCCGAGGGTGCCACGCTGATAAAGGGCCCGCCCGCGGCGCCGACCCTGCCCGACGCGCCGCCGCCGCCGCTGCCGGCGACTGCGGCGCTGTACGCGTCGCTCAGCGCGGGCGAGCGCAGCCTACGCATCTGGAAGCGCATCAGCCCCGGCATGCTGCCGGGCACGAGCGCCACGCCAGTATCGACCAACCAGAGCACGTATGCATCGTATCCATCAGAGCTTTTGGAGCCGGTGGACATGACTCATCACCTGCGCAAGACCGACTTCAGCGAGTGAGCGGGAGGGGCCGGTGGGGGAGGGGCAACAGCTGCTGTGGCGGCGCCTTGCATGCAATCGGTCAGGGCGTTATGGGGGGGGGAAAGGGGCGCCCATGCAGCTGTCGCTGGTGTGTGTGCACAGTCACCGGGGGTTGCGGGCTGTTGCGGGCTGCCGCGGAAAGCAACCCAGCAAAGCCCCTCTGCTGAGCGGCACGCTTTCGTCGCCGCAGGTATGTAGAGGCGCGGGAGCGGCAGCACGTGTCCCTGAAGGCCAAGGCGTGAGCCCTCAGGCGGCTGCCAGCACTGGCGGGCGCGGCGCTGGCGTGGGGTGTGTGCTGCTGGCTGTTGGGCAGTGCAAAAGCTGCGCGTGCTCGGGGGAGGGGCCTGTGGTTGGCTGGGCTGCTGCGCGTGTTGCCATGTCCAGAGGGTCAGCCCGATTTCAGAGCCAAATAAGTTACAGCGCAATAGCGTTGGACGCCAACATGCATGTCAGAAAAATCCTGCCAGTCAGCCTATGTTTACAATACGATGCAGCGGCATCGGCGTCACCGCAACCCCTGCGCACCGGTAAAAAGACCAAGACTGTCACATCAGCAATAACCTGCAGTCCAAATCGAGCCGCAGCCGCCGCGCGGCCGCCGGGCGCGGCGCGGCCCTGCCCTGTCTCACAAGCGCGCGTGCCCGCTGCCCGCCTCACGGCAGCCGCCCGAAGCGGCCCCAGTCGGGCCTTCGCTTTTCCAGGTACGCCTCCCTGCCCTCGTTGCCCTCCTCTGACTGGTAAAACAGCATCGTGGCGTCGCCCCCTAGCTGCTGGATGCCCGCCTGCCCGTCTTCCGCGGCGTTGAGCGCGGACTTGAGCAGCCGCAGCGCGGTGGGGCTGTTGGAGGTGATCTGGCGGCACCAGGCCAGGGTCTCCGGCTCCAGCTCCGCCAGGGGGACGACCTTGTTTTGGGGGGGTGGGGGGTGGCACGGTGGAGCAGGGCCTTTGCAGCGCTGCTCATAGGGCAGGGAGTGAAGCGGCCTGGAGGGCGGCGAGCCGCCGCCATGCTCGGAGGTCCTGGCTCCCTGGCCGCCAGCTGCCGTGGCGCTGAGCGCGTCCCCACGCACCTGCACACCTGCGTCCCCCGCACCTGTCTCCTCAACACAACGCAGCAGCCACCCCTCTGTGTTCGACAAGCTCCCACAAGCCCCTGTGCAGGCAGCCCAGCCCTGCTCCGCCGGCCCAGCGTCCAACCCCTCCCCCCCACCCTAATCACCAGCCCCACTCCCAAGC
>NW_014011396.1:0-9945 GCF_000611645.1 Monoraphidium neglectum
AGTGTGACCCCGCGGGGGTGGGGTGGGGTAGAGAAGGGCGGGTGGGGTGGGTGTGTTTTGGTTTGGTTAGATTGGGTGTTCAAGGATAATATATGGTGTGGATGCTTCACATGTGGGGGGTGCTGTTGGCAGAACAAAGCCTCGCTGCAAGGAATCACCCACACCACTGCAAGGCCGGGCGGGCCCACGCACGCGAAAATTGTGAAACGTGGGCGGTAAAGGGCAAAGGACTTCCAGGCGCGTGGGTGGAGCGCTCTTATGCAAATTCCAACGGTGTTGGGGATCACAGAGCGACACGCCCTCGGCCCCACCAACCGCCGCGAGGCAGTGCTGTACTTGATGAAAGCGCCTTGTGCGCGGCAGGCAGCGACCCCACGCTGCCTCGGAAAAAGCACCAAGCCCACCTCCACGGCGGCGGCGAACGCGGCGTCCTTGGTGGACTGGTGGAGGAGGTGCACGCCGTGGCCCAGCGCGCCCAGCGTGCGCGCTATGCACGCGAAAGCGTGGTCGCCGCCGGCGCAGCGCGCGCGGCCGGGCTGGTAGGACGCTGAGTAGAACAGCCAGCGCGGCATCGCGCCGCGGCTGCCGCTGGAGCCTGCTGCTCGCGCTGCTGCAGAACATGTCGAGGTGTGGGAGAGTGGCCGGAGGAGCTTGGGAGCAAGAGGCGCGCAAGACGTGCTCATGCTTGGGGCCAGCGGGGGCGGTGTGCCTGTCTGCTACCGAGGTTGATTGCGGTTGCGGTCACGATTTCGGGCGGCGCTTGCCGTGCTCAGCGGCGCACCTCGTCTGTCCCTGTCTTCTCCTTGAGAGCCTTACAGGTCAGGTGACCGCGTGTCGCCACGCGCCCGCCGCTCACTCGCAGTCGGCACCCGAGAGTGCTGCACTGTGCGTCTGTCGTCCAGCACAACGAGCTGGCCGTCGGCCACAGTATTGTACCAGCCTTACGTGACTTGTATTGCAAACACTCCTTCCCCGTCGAAGGGCGTTGAGAACTCCCACTCCCGCTGCTGCAGCCACGGTTTGAAGCGCGGGCTCTGCTACTAAAGTCTCAGAAATATATCAGGCAAAGAATTAAAGTGGCTCTCAGGGGCCCGTGACTGCATCATTGTGATTCCACGCGCGGCCATTGGACCTGGGCACGACCACAATGAGCGATCCAGCCTGCCTCGAGCTCCTGCGGGGGGCGAGGCAGGCCCAGGATGAGGGCCTCATAGCGGCCGAGGACTATAGCCTGGTCAAAATGGCCTATCTCAGGGCCCAGCAGATCAAGGCCGGGCTGGACGCGGGCTTTATAAGGCAGGACGATTATGACAAGGCCCGGGACGCGTACCTAACGGCCTTGGACTTTGTTGTGATGTCGACGCAGCCGAGCGCCAGCGGGCCGGAGCCGGGCGCATCTGGGGCAGCGGCCGCGCCGCCCTCACAGGCAGCTGCAGCACTGGCCCGACCGGCGCTTGCTGCGCCGCCCACGCTGGCACCCCTGGCTCTGCCGCGAGTGCGGGCAACGAGCTCGGACGCCGCGCCGTCGCCAGCGGAGGCTGCGGTCCCCAGGGTCAGCGCGCCAGCAGCAGCTGAACGGGCGCTCGCAGAGCGCATACGTGCCGCGGCGTCCGCGTCGCAGGGCGGGGCCCTTGCACCACCACCTGCGTTGACGCTCGCCCCTGCAGCAGCCGTCGCAGCAGCAGCAGCAGGCCCCTCCCCTGCCGCCTCGGCGGCCCAGGCGTCACCCGCGCAAGCGCCCGCGCCGGCGCCGGCGTCGGCGTCGCTGCCGCCCGCGGCCGCTAACCGCTCCGGGCTCGCCTCCCCCAGCGGCACGGGCGGCTGGGCGGCGCCACGCGAGTCTTACGCGGCCGCGCTCAACACGCCGCTCGCCCAGCGGACGCCGGGGGTCAGCAGCGCGAGCGGCGCGGCGCAGCGCCCGGCTACGACGGGCGGCACAAGCGCCGGCTTCGGCGGCGGCGGAGCGGCCCGCAACGGCGGGGACGCCATGCCTGCGCCCGGAACGGTCAGCCGGTCTCGCTCTATGTTTGGCGCGGCTGCCGGCTACTCGCCGCGCGCGGCCGGCTACTCGCCCCGCGCCGCGCCCTCGCCGCGCGTCAGCGACGGCGGCGGCAGCGCGCACCGCAGCAACAGCGGGCCCCCAAGTCCCGCCGCCGGCGCGCGCAGCCCCAGCGCCGGCGGCGCCTTTGGCGCCTCGGAGCGCGCCGCGGCGCCGAGCAGCGCCCCGCGGCCCGCGAGCGCCAACGGCGGCCCGCCCCTGCCGCGCGCGCCGGTGTCGGGTGCGGGCGCGGGTGCGGGCGTGGTGGTGGGCACCGCGATACCGGCGGACGTGCCGCAGTATGCGCCGCGCGGCAGCTTTGCGGGCAAGTGTTCCATGGCTGGCATAGGGCTCCACGAGGACTGCGTGAACCTGTTTGTGCACATGAGGCAGCGCAGCAAGGTGCGGAGCCAGACATGAGGCGGCCGTGGCACAGGGGGTGGGGGCGGTTGCGCGCAGGGGTCAGGGATTGCGCCGACAAGCGCTCCCTGTGGTTTGCCGGCGGCTCCGGCTGCAGGCGCGCACGGCATGCGCTCCTCTCGAGCGAGGAAGCACCAGCCGCCGGCCCCTTGGTCCCGCGCTGGCGCTTCTGCGCGTTGTTAACATTGTGACACTGTGAACGGCTCAGCATGTCCCGGCCTCCCTGTCGAACGATCCGCTCCTTCCCCCTGCCCCACCAACAGTTCAAGTGGATCACGTATAAGGTGGACGACAGCGGCAAGACGGTGGGTACAGGGGGAGGGGGCAGGGTGGGGTCATGGCTAGGTGCGGCCCCGCAGGACGCGCAGAACGGCCAGGACGGCAGGCGCCACTCGACGGCGGGCGGAAAACCGGGGGCGCGCCACGCACGGGGACGGCTGGTGCTGAGAGCAAGCTGGCGCGTTCAGGCATGGCTGCCTTCAGCGCAAGGCCCCCGTTGCACTGCAAAGGGGGGTTAAGGAAGGGTCACCCCTGCTGCCTCCCCACAAGCATACCCACACACATGTGCCCAACACACTCACATACCCAACACACCTGCGCACCCACGCAACACATGCGCGCGCACAAACACTCTATCTCCCCCTCTCTCGTCCTGTCTCCCCCCCAGGTGGTCCCGGACCACTATGGCGTGCGGTCCTCTACCCACGACGCCTTCATAGCGGTGCTGCCCCCGGCAGAGTGCAGATACGGCGGTGCGTGAGGGCGGCACGCGCAAGAGTTGATGTGTGTGTGTGTGTGTGTGTGTGTGTGTGTGCCAGATATTCATGTGTGCGCGTGCGTGTGAGTTTGCGAGAGTGTGTGAAGGGGAGAGAGAGGGAGAGGGAGAGGGATTGAGAGATTGGCTAAGCGTCCCTTGTGAGAGCACACAGGGCGCTGCAAGCCCCTTGCTGCTGTGCACCGCCCGACGTGTCCAGCTTTGCCAGCGCTGGGGTGCCTTTGACCGTGGTCCTCCCCCTGCAGCCATGCTCACCCCTGTTGGCCCCCACCAACGTGCGCCTTGCCACCTCTCTTAACCCCTTGCCCCCTTCCGCCCCCAGTGTACGACTTTGAATATGTCAGCGCAGAGAGGGGCGGCTTCAGCAAGCTGGTCTTCATCTTCTGGTGGGGGGTGGCGGCGCATGTGTAGACATGTGTGATGGTGGGAGTGAGGCCATGCTTGGATGTGTAAGATTGTGTGTGCATGCGCGTTACACAGCAGGGGCTAGGCTGGGTTGTGTCGCACCTGCACAACGTGCACAGCGCTCAGGCTCCGAAGCTAGCGTGTGCTTGATCTCAAGCCTGGGCCAAGCGCACTAGGACGCCGTCGACACCGCATCCCCCGCGACTGCCCCCTCTCCCTCTTGTGTCTCAGGGCCCCTGAGGGGTCGGCCATCAAGAGCAAGGTGCGCAGCACACCGGCAGCGTCGGCGCGCGGCCGGACAAGGCCCTTGCAACGACGGGCCGCCCGGGCTTGGCTGCACAGGCGATGCTTACGCCTTGCCGCGTGTAATCGGTCGCCTGCGCCACTAGTCACTCTCTTGCTAGTCCTTCGTGCCTTTCGCCGCTAGAATCAACATCCTGTTGGGCTAGTTGAGCACGTTGACTGACCCGATCTCCCCCATGACATCACCGTGACATCAGATGATGTATGCGGCCACCAAGGACTTCTTCAAGGGCTTCCTGGAGGGCATCGGGGCCGAGCTGCAGGTGGGTGGCTGTTGCTCGGCACGCAGCAACCTGTTGATGCACCCGCTGATGTCGTGTTATATCCTGTACCCCTGCTCGAGCACGTGCACGCGTGTCGTGCGCATCAAGCTCCCCTTGCCTGCCGTGCTTCCTGTGTCGATTTCAGCCACCCCGCAGCCAAAACCCCACCTGGCGCCCCCTGCGATCACCCACTCCTCCCCTCCACTTGGTGCACCTCCACCAGGCTAATGAGCCCGATGAGGTCACAGAGGAAGAGATCCGGCTCAAAGTGGGCGCCAACCTGTCACGCAAGTAGGGGCAAGATCCTCTTCGCCCCAGACCCCCCGCGCCTGGTCGCCCCAGATGGCAAGGCCAATTCTCAGACCGCAGGCCTGCCGGCAGACATCGCAATTCGAGGCCGCAACCAGCAGCGCTGGCGGCCTGGCGGGGTGCGCCCGTCGACCGGGAAGCACCCGCACCCGGCCCCTGCTGCGCCGTGGCTGTGCGGCCCTGGGGGAGCGCACGAGCGCGCAGGGGCCACCATCCCGAACCCGCCCATTGGTGGCTCCCAAGCGCTGGAGGGCAGGGCTGCTTGACGAGAGAGTTGCTTGAGCACTGCATGCGGGCGACTCGCCCCTGCTGCCTCCCAAAACGTGCGACTGGCTTGATTCCTTTGACGGTGCGCACGCGGCTGCTTTCGGCCCTCTCTTTTCCCCAAAGGACAGCTCGGCTGCGAGCGCCTGGAAGTAGCTAGCTCTCCTTTATTTGGCAACAAGGCGGAGGCCCGATCCTGCAAGCGGGCCGCTGCTCCCTGTCACGGGCCGACCGCAGCCCACGCCTGAGTGACCCCCCACATGCCGGTTGACCCCATACCCTCGGTCCCCCTTGACGTGCCAAAAAATGCGTGGGCCGCGGCCTGCATGTTGCTTAATCGAAACCATGACGACATCACACGCGCACGCCACACGTGCAGCCGTGACGATTGACGCCTCGAGCGGCCCCCGCGGTCCGCGCGGGGCCTTGGTGAGCCGCTGGTGAGCTTGAGAGGCCCCTGAGGCGCACGAACGCCCGGCAGTCATGCTGCTGAAGAGCCCTCGCCACCCCGTCAATTTCATTCCATTGAGTTTCGACTTCTGAAGTGCGGTGCTGAGCAGGCGTC
Organism: Monoraphidium neglectum; assembly: GCF_000611645.1. Taxonomy (NCBI): domain Eukaryota; kingdom Viridiplantae; phylum Chlorophyta; class Chlorophyceae; order Sphaeropleales; family Selenastraceae; genus Monoraphidium; species Monoraphidium neglectum. The sequence continues at coordinate 5,343 of NW_014011396.1, forward strand.
GCGCCCTGACATGTTTTAGCGCTGCACCGCTCTGCCCTGGACTCCAAGACACAGGCCAACGCGCTCACCTCTGCGCCAATTCACCCAGTGCGCTGCCAGGCGCCACAACCGAACACCTCCCATGTTGGTTTACGCAGCACTGGCTTTCGTATGTGCTTCTGCTCTCGCGGGCATCAGGTTGATGAGATATGTTTTGGGTTCGGTTCGGTTGTAACAGCTTCTCTTTGCCAGCACCCCTCATCATTCTTGGCAGCAGCACCGGCTTCTTTCAAGGTCCAAGTGACATCACGTCAGCAGGAGTCCACCGTTGTGGTGCATACGACCGTTGTTGTAAGAGTGTGTGCTGTCCGCCTTGAATGAGGTTACCCGTTGCCGCGGCCTAGAGATTCTAAGGTCCTCAACAATAACACCAACATGATGAAGGGTTACACCCGCATGGCCATGTCCACTAACTGCCAGAACCTGAGGGCAGTGGCGAGCCAGGTGTCAGGGTTTCCGCTTTGCAGTTGACAACGCGGTTGTGCTGCGCAGTTTGAGGGACGAAATGCGGCTGCTGAGCCCAGGCCACCCGGACACATGCTGATTTCATAGATTTGGAATAGTACGATACTTGCACTCGAGCCTCCCTGATATCCATTCAAGTCCCTGACACAGCATCTAAGGTTTTGTGACTCGGACTCTGTGCAGTATACCCGGTATGCAGAGGCGTGCACGGTCATGCCCCAGCAGACCTGGACTGGTAATCTTGCGCGCCGCCTGGCCGTCATTGCCAAGTGAAGGATCACGTGTCTAAAAAATCCTTGTCAAGAGCGCTGACGGTCCGCAAAGCTTGAGCTTGCATGACTGCCTGTATGTGCCGCTGCATTGAGTGAGAGGTGATACAGCTAATTCCACCATAGTGCTGGCTGTGGGGCCCACACTGGGCCGCCGCTCGTCAGCAACGATGGGCGGGGCCCGCCGGCATTTAGTAAACCAAGCAACTGCACATGCGCAACTGAGCCCCATCCATGGCGCTCGCTCAGCTCTAAAGAAAGGAAGAGCTGCAGGACATCTGCATGTCTGATTGTGGGGCAGGGCGAGCGTGATCGTAAGGCCAGCCAATGCTCCAAAACCAGAGCGGCAAATTGAAACGGCGTCACTGGTGAACTGGCGCACCGGGCAGCAGCGCAGCGGCCGCAGTGCTCGATATCATGCAAGTTGAGGTGAGCGTTGCTAGCAGTTTTGTGTTTTTGGTAATATATCGAAATCAGGTCGACGCGCCGTTACGACGACAGCATATGTGAAGCGATCTGCCCGTTTATAGTGGTGACAAGCCGACGCATCGTACGCGATCTGCTGAGATCCTTTAAACAACGCGTGTCGTAGGCTTGTACCCCGATGAGATATGATGGCTTCAACAGATCACTGTAGATGACCGTCAGCCGTCGATGGCTTAGTGGTTATCTTGGCCGGCCTGAAATCATCGATACGGGCGTGGCGTGGTAGCAGCCAGCGATCGCAGCACAGCGACCGCGCTCCTCGGCAGACAGCGTGAAGCGCAAGGGCGCAGGGCGCAGGCGCAGCACCATCGGCGGCGGCGCTCGACCACAATGGGTGCCGAGCAGCTCGCCGCCGCGTTCCAGGCGCTATTCCACAGCGACGACCAGGCCACCAAGGTGGAGGCCAACCGCTGGCTGGACACGTGGCAGCAGACGCCCGAGGCGTGGGGCGTGTCGGACCGCGTCCTGCACGACCCCTCCAGCTCCCAGGACCTGCAGCAGTTTTGCGCGCAGACGCTGAAGACCAAGGTGGGCGGTGTGGTGTTTGTGTCAGTGACATGTGGGCGTGCGTGACTCACATGTTGTTTGGGCGTTTTGTGCGGAGGTGTGAAGGTGTGCAAGTGTATGCAGGTGGGAACGCGAATGTGTTCGTGTCTGCAAGCACGTGCAAGCGCGCGTGCGCGCTATCGTGGATGAGATCTGATTAATGAGCTGTCGACATACAGCAGGTGTGTGGAGTGTGCAGTTGCTGCCTCCAGCGGGCTTCTACTGCATCAGGCCGCACGTGCAGCTGCTGAGCAGCTGCTTCCAAGCAGGCACAGTAGTCCCAGGACCAACCGCCTTGCGACGGATCAGGGCGCTGCGGTCCCATGTCGTTCCAACACACACCTAGCCCACCAACCCAAGCACATGCTTGTTCATGACATGCCTGCATGACAACAACGTTCAAAAACCGCCAGGTCCAGAGGGACTTTGAGGAGCTGCCGCAGGATGCGGTCCCCCAGCTGCGGGACTCCCTGTTCGCGCTGCTCCTGCGCTTCGCCAACGCGCGCGCCCAGGCCGTCCGCACGCAGCTCGCGCTCGCCCTCGCCGCGCTCGCCGCGCACGTGCCCGCGGCAGCGTGGGGCGGCGAGGGCGGCGTGCTGCGGTGGTTTGCGGAGCGGTTTGCCAGCCAGGCGAGCGACGTGGCGCTGAGCTGCATGCTGGAGATTCTGACGGTGCTGCCGCAGGTGAGGGAGGGGGGGGTAGTGGTAAGGGGGCCGCACGGGGCTGGCAGCGGTTCAGCTAGTTGGGATGACCACCCCTAGGGACCGCTGGGCAGTGCATTGGGGTGATGGCAGGGCAGGGGCCTGCATTGTGCACACACGGCCGGCCACTTTTGCTGCTCCAGCGGGGGACAGCGGGGATGCTGCCGTGGATTAGAGTGGGGAGGTGCGCGGGGCAAAGCGTGGTGGATCAGCAGTGCCCGCGGCTGTAGGGCTGAAGACTAGAAGCAACAGGGGAGGCAAACGTGAGGGGATGTTGCAAGGGGAAACACTGCGCAGCCACGCAGGCATGTGCCCACGCTGTAAGACAAACCACACCACACGCTCTGTGCGCCCCGCAGGAGGCTGACAGCCGAAAGATCAGCTGCCGGCCAGAGCGGCGCGCGGCCTTCCAGGAGGAGCTGCGGGGCTACCTGCCCCACGCGCTGGAGGTGCTCACCAGGTGTGCGCACACGCGCGCGCGCGCGTGTGTTTGTGTATGTGTGAGTGTGTGCGTGTGCGTGTGCGCGTGTGTGTGTGTGTGTGTGTGTGTGCGTGTGCGTGTGTGCATGTGTGCGTGTGCGTGTGCGTGTGTGCGTGTGTGTGTGTGTGTGTGTGTGTAAGAGGAGTGTTGCGCATCAAGGCGGCGGGGTGGTGATCAGGGTCCTGTGTCCCTGGACCTGGGGCTGCGTGTCGCAGGGGAGCCAGGGGCGGGGGGCGTGCTGTCTCAATGGCAGTCGCCGCAGGCGGGGCGTGCATGGCGGCCGGGCAGGCGGGCGAGAACGGGGTTCAACATACACAGTCCTGACGTTTGACCCGGGCATACCCAGACGTCTGAGCACAGGCAGCTGCGTCATGTGGACGCTGTCCCGATCTGATGTCGAAAACATCGCCCCACTCTCACCGGAACTCGTGGCCCGCACCGCCGCCCCCCGCAGCTGCCTGGCCCAGCCCGAGCACGTGCGTGGCCAGGTGCTGGAGGCGTTTGGCTGCTGGCTGCGGCTGTCTGGCGGCCGCGGCCTGCCGGACGGCTTCGAGGCCCACCCCCTGGTGGCGGCGGCGGCGGCCGGGCTGCGCAGTGAGGCGTCCTTCCACCAGGCCGTTGACGCGGTGAGCGGCCGGCGGCTGGCGGTGTTGGCGGTTGGCTGTTGACGGTGCCAGCGGTGCGGGGTGGTGTCGCGGCCGCCGGGGCCTGGCTGAAGTGCCCATTGATGTCCTCCTCCTGGGAGGGCTCCTACAGGCTGTTGCGTGGGTACTGTGTTGTGGCCATCTTGTATTGGGGCCGCCTTTTCAGGGAGGGAAGGGAGAGGCAGCTGCCGGTGTCGGTGGTCGAGCTTTTGTGAGGTCTGCAGGGCAATCACCACCCAAGCAGCGGAGGCGCTGGCGGGGCGGCGCGGGGCGGCCGGCTGCAGCGGTGGGATGAGCCCCCCGGGGCCTGCTTCAACACACCCCGCTCTTCCCGGGCCCGAACTGACGAAGACCCACCATGCCGCCCACCGAACCCCCCATGGCTCGGCCCCCGCCAGGTGTGTGAGCTGATCTGGGTGACGGTGGACCCCCAGACCTGCGCCCCCAACCCGGCCATGCAGCCGCTGGCGGCCGATCTGGTCAGGGCCGTCATGGAGCTGCGGCCGCGCTTCACCACGGCGCTGCGTGTTGCGCAAGCAGGTGCGCGCGTGTGCCCCGCCCCGTGCCGCATGCTGCCACTGCCGTTGCCGTTGCAGTTGCCGTGGCCCTGGCCATGGCCTTTGCACTCCCCCTCATCTCCCCTGCTCCCTGACCCCTGTCGTCTGACTAATCGGCGCCCGGTCACGCCTGACAGCTGGCATGGTGTGGTGTAGTGCGTGCAATCCTATCGACCCCTACGCCCTCCCTGATGCACCTCAACCCCCTGAGTGCACAACACCACACTTGCACTGGAGTTCCGCTCCACACATAACTAAACAGTCGCCTCTTGTTTCACCACCACCAAACCGCGCCATGTCAACTGCCCGCCAGAGTCTGAGGGGCGCCCCAGCGCTGATGATGACGTGGCGGACGAGTTTGACGACGACTTTGACGCCATCAAGGGCATGGGGCGGCTGTTCTGCGAGGTGGGGG
>NW_014011395.1:0-6949 GCF_000611645.1 Monoraphidium neglectum
AAGCAGGGTTAGGGGGGGTGGCAGGGTTCAGGCTGAGGGGAAGGGGCCTGGGTGGTGAAGGGGTGTGGGAGAAGGGGGGTTCAAGCGAGCATACCCCTGTACGCGCCAGGGTAGCGGGTGCTCTGGTGAGGCTTCGCACGCGGTGCGAGAGAGTTCACAGGTTGCGCCGTTCAAGGGGAGGGGGACGACACGGGCCCGAGGCGTGGGCACCGTAAAGCTGTGGGGCACCCCTCGACCTCGCACCGCCGCCCAGGCCAGGCGAAGCGGCGACAACCACAGAGCGGGCAGGCCAGCCCCTCAGCCCAGCAGAGGCGAGCCGGGCCCGCCGAAACACCCCCACACACTATGCAGCCGACCTCGCCAGCGCCGCAATGACAGCAGGCCGCCAGGGAGCCTCGTGATCCCAATCTTTTCAACCCCTCATCAAATACACAGATGGCAAGAGCCAGGAAAAGGCACCAACAATGGGCGTGACCCAATGGAGGCGATTGGGGGCAAAACCAGAGGCGCCCTCTACGCACCGGTCGGTGCGCTCCACCAGCAGGCGCAGCCAGGACTCGAGGGCGATGTCCAGCAGCTGCACGTCGCGCGATGCGTTGGGGTGCGCCACCATGGGCGCCAGGCGGCGGCGCAGCTCCAGGCACTTGCCAGGGGCCCACCAGGCGTGGCGGTGGGCGGCCAGGTCGTACATGTGCCACCTGGGGGTTCAGGGTTGGTGCATTCGACGGGATTTGGTGGGTTGGGCGGGTTTGCCAGAAGCAGGGGTGGAGGCAACCGCTACAATACTCGCAACAAAGCGAGGAAAGAAGGGGGTTGTAAATCAGCAGTGATTTCCTTGCATCTTCTTGCATTGCTGGAGAGTCACAGCAGGGCGTGTGTGTAAGAGCGGCAATAACGGTTGTCTTTCAGCCGGCTGGAGAAGAACACCCCAGCATCGCGGGAGCGGTTGAGCCGGAGCCACCCCCTTTTCCCCTTGAAATACACACCGCAGGTCGTCTGACAGGTGTCCCTTGGCCATCTCCAGCGCCACCTCCAGCTCCGCCCCCGAGTGGCAGGTCATGAGGACCCAGCGGTAGTGCTGCATGGCCGGCAGCAGGTGCGGAAGGTGGAGGGGCAGGCCTGCGGGTGTGTGTGTGTGTGGGGGGGGAGGGGGTGTTTTGTTTGGGGGAAAGAGCAGCACGTATGCAATGGCAGGCGTCAGCGAGCACTAAAAAGCTGTGTGCGGGGAGACGAGCCGCGGCAACACGGCGCGCGGCGCTTGGCTGGGACAGCTCAGCAGCTGCGGCTTGGATACCAGAGGGCTAGCATCGTGTGTTGGTGTTTGGGGGCCCAGGGGGGATGTGGGCTCACATGTGAGGGGCTGGTCCCATGACTCTATGCGCTCCTTGGTGAGGCCGTTGTCCGCCAGAACGCGCCAGTAGTCCTCGTGGTTGCCACTTTGCAGGAACGCAATGTGGGCGTCTGGTAGTGGGGATTTGTGGGGTAGAGGGGGTGGCGTTTGGTGTCGGAAGCATGCGGCAGGTGGGTGGCGTATGGCTGGCGGCGAATCGTAGGCGGCCACTTGTAAAAAGGAGAGCCGCTTGCCGCGATGTGCCGCCCGTCCCCTGCCCGCCTCCAACCGCCAGGGTGCTCAGTAATCCCCCACCTGCGATAACGACGTCCTCAGGCGTGGTGTTCTGATGCAGCTTCTGGTGCCACTGCTCCAGCCACGGCTCGTCCAGACCCTGAGGTGTGGGCCCGCGTGCATGGAACAGGTTTGCGAATGACGCGACACCTACATGCATGCTTCAGCGCACCTCAGGGGCGCGTGCTTCCATGCTCGTACGCCAACCCCCGCCCCTGCCCTTGCCCCTGTGGTAGGACGGGGCAGGCTACACTACAGCCGGACGGCTGCAGCACTGGCCCGCCTCGACACCGACAACAGCTGGCCGGCAAAGAAGTGCGCCGGCCCAGCGGCCTCACCGGCCGGTTGCCCTCGCGGATGCCAAAGTCCCGCATCACGTTCAGGATGCCGTGCCGGATCTCGTCGCCGTGCGTGCCGCCGCGAGACAGCCCGCCGAGCGCCATGCGCGCGTAGCCGCGGACGCGGGGGTCGGCCGCGCCGCGCGCCTTGCCGGCGACGCGCTCGGAGACCTGCTCGGCGGAGGCGGCGGCGGCGGCGGCAGCTTTGGCGGCGGTGGCGCGGGGGTGAACCAGGCCGGAAGGCGGGTCTTGCTGCGCCCACTTGCAGGGGCGCTGCCGCAGCAGAGTCCAAAGCACGCAACGCACATCCGCGGTGTCCCGGTGTCTGCTGCCAGCAAATTCTGCGACCGCGAGCTTGCTAGTCGGGTCCCGCTGGAGCCTCCTGCGGGAGCCGGGGGCAACAGCCGAGCGACGCCCGCACCTGCTGCTGCGCCCAGGCAATGTCGCGCGGCTGGTAGCTAAAGGCGCGAGCCCAGTCCAGCAGCTTGGCGTTGCTCAGCCGCAGCCACGTGTACACAAACGCCATGCCGCTTGGGCCTGGTTCGCGTTGCAGGATGGCCGTTGCATACGGGCCTTGGCCGACCAATCAGCAGCGACAGCACCCCTGGAAACAACACACTCCCACGCGCCACAGTGCCCTCCAGCATGTGCAAACGAGTGCGCATTCCGCAAAGTCGCGTGCCTGCGCACACACGCGTGTACCCACACCCCCTCCCACTCACACACAACCACCCACCACCGCCACTTGCTGTGGTGCACTCTCAGGCAAAGCACACGCGCTCACCCGCGGCCTCAGCGGCGTCCAGCAGCTCCAGCACGCGCTGCAGGCGGTGCATCAGGCCCCAGTGCTCGTAGCTGGACTCCGCGATCAGCACGCCCTCTACCAGCGCAGACAGGCAGGGCGCCCTGCGGCAGGCGGCGCGGGCGCAGGGCAGGTGGTTCAGGGGGGTTGCGTGGCAGTGTGCCGACCCGGGTTTCAAATCTGGGGGAGCGAGAGGGGCTGCGGCGCGAGGTTGCATGCGATAACCGCTGGACTGATTGCAGTCTGAAATCTCTGCGTCTGGACCGGCCTCTTCCCCAGCTGCGAGCCCCGCTTGCTGTCGCGACCGCAGCAAACATGTCGCCGCGCTTGAAGAACGCGGCTGCAGGCCCGACCTAGATTTCACCCACCACCGCCCTGCCTGTTAGCAGGGCGGGCGCTGGCCGGGGCAGCGGCCAGCCGCACCTGAGTGGCAGCGAGAAATTCGCGCTGTGGTCCCTGATCCACGTGTCGCTGGCGGTGTCGTGCACTACAAACACCATGCGCTCGGGGCAGAGCGCCTCGGGAAACGCCAGGGTCACGGCAGAGGCGCCCGCATAGGAGTCAAACGGCGTCCGCACCGCCCTGTCGCCGGCCTGCTGGCTGCCGGCCGGGATCGCCCCGGCCGGCGGGAGCTCCCAGTTGTTGCAGCCCCAGTGCAGGACGAACGACGCCCCTGGCGGGCCCGTCACGCGGACGTGGTACGTGCCGGCCTCGCAGCGAGTGACCTCGGAGGACAGGGCTGAGTCGTACGCACTGACCGACAGCTGCTGCCCGGGCAGGGCCTCCAGGGGCGGCGCCGCCGGCTCGCCGCCGGCGCTGCCCACAGCCTCGTCCACTTGCAGCTGCTGCTGCTGCAGACGCGTTTGGAATGCGGGCTCAGGGCCAGCGAGTGGAGTTCGGGACGCGGCGTCGCCTGTGCCCCCGCTGCCGCCCGTGCTGCTGCTGCTGCTGCTGCCGCCTGGCGCGCGCGACGCCTCCAGTACGCGAACGGGTGCGAGCCGGCGCCGCAGCCCCCACACCAGCGACGCATGGCGCGTGTGTGGGGCCGCGATGGGCCGTGCAGACGGCCTGCGGACAAGATCGTGCGCTGTGAGCGTTCGATCTGTTGTGGCTCGCCTGCACCGCGCCACCTCGCTTTGGAGAAAAAACAATCATCCAAAACGCCTACCTGTGCAGCGTGGCTGCTCGTCGACCTGCGAGCCCTGCAGGTGGTCGACCCATCTCAAGGCGCTGCCCAGCCTCGATTTGCTGCTGTCCTCCCTGGCTCCTCCTGTGCGCAACCACGGCAAATACCCCAACCGAAGACAAACAAACTGCACCACGCTTTGACAGCCCTTCAGTGTGATTGGGTGCGGGGGCACCCGGTGAGATACAGGATATTTTGGCACTTTTGCGTCACAGCACATGCTGACGGCGGCCCTCTGCGCACTGCTGCACCTGCAGGGGGTTGATTGCCCATTCACTGGTGCTGGCTTGTGGGACGGCCGCCGCTACGGTACTCATACTGCCGCCACATGCTCCTACGTACCAAAGTTCAGGTGTGTGCTTGCTGACCCGGCCATGTTACAAGGTGAGGCCGCCGGGCCAGGCTGCCCCGTGACGTGAAACATGCATACATGTGTGCGTCAGTCCACAATATCGCCCCTCTGCCACGTATCCATGAGCTTTGGTTGCGGCCCAGCGCTGCGGACAGCTGCCGGCTGAGGGCCTCGCACCATCGCTGCCACTGCCGCCTGTGCCACCCTGCACGCTTTCGAGGTGCACACAGCATAAAGCGCCCACTAGACGAGGTTGCAGGGGTGAGGACAAATCCTGAGGAATCCGCAACAACTTGCTGTATTGATCAATCCATGGTCATGACAGGTGAGGCCGCCCAGCTGCCCATCTGCTGTTCATTGCGAGCAGCAAGCAATTTTGCCTTGCCAGGCAACAGTTTGGGGGCTGTTGTGCCGCCCATGATTGCTGCTGCTTTGCTGATGCGAGTCCCAAGTTCTCCCTTCATGCGTTTGATTCAGGGGTGCAGTATCGCAAGGCAGCATTGGTACCAAATCACAGGACGAGCAGCAGCCTCCCGTAGCATTCCGCTGTTGAAGGATTCAGCTGCTGGTTTACACACAGAGTCACTCTTTTGTAGATGCATGCACATGATCCAGGCCTCAATTAACTTCAGCTTTGGTCCAGGCCCCAATTAGCTTCAGCTTTTTCCCCCAAGAGACCTTGAAATATGGTCAGCTGTCATGGTTTTCTGCAGGCCGCTCACCCCAATGCTGGGTTTTCGCGATTGACGGGTCCTTGCAGATGGGGTTGGGCAACTGCCTTGAGGAATTGTCCTGGCGTTTCTTGACCTCTCAGATCCTGCATAATATTGACACCATGGTTCAAGAATGGTTGAAAATATGGGGTCGGCGCATCATTCCTGCTGACCCTGGCAGCTGCCAAGGGTTGACCAAGGTGCTGCCCCTGCTGACCGCGGCATGCCGCTTTGGAGGCGGGGGCATGCATGGTTCCATTGTGCCTCGCAAGAAGTGCAGACATGAAATCAAAGAGAGCATGTGAGTGAACATGAGGCTGGCATGCAGCATGCATGGGGCGATGCTACACCGCATGGCACATGAGCGCATGCAGGGGCGGCCATGCGAACATGAACACAGCTGCTGTCTGCACAAACAGCGAGCAAAAGCTGCAAATTCTCCCCCGGCCCCCAGTGCTGTATTCTGAGAGCTTCACTTTGTAAGTATTACAGCCACGCTTGCAGCATACGGCTCAGCCGGCCGGTTGACACGGTGATGTGCTTGGAGGGCAGTCTGACAGTTTTGGCGCACGTGTGCACCTTCAAGAAACAGCGCTCACACCCTGCGTGTTTCGACGCAATGATCAATTGAGTTCAACACACCACATGCCAATCAACACCAGATAGGCCGCCAATCACACAGATCTGCGAGCCGACGAAGAGCGGGCAGACCCCTCTGCGCCCCCACGAGGTGAGAGCGTTCTTCCGATGGACAATTAATGCGATCCCACTCCTGCTGGAGCGATGTTGCCCGCGCTGCACGGGTCAACACAGCGTATCTGACTTGAGCCTAGACCGCAGGCTCGAGCCTCCCGACCTCAAGAGGCCTTCAGTTGTCCCTAGAGCGCTTTTACTTGATATTTGTTTCATCTTAGGTGCATGGCGTCAGGAGGCGCCGGGAAGCGCGTCGCGTCGCCAGACCTCGACCAGCCTGCTGCGTCAGCGGTACAAGAGGGGGAGAAAAGCCCCTGTAAAAAGACGAGGGCCGAGTTGGGCCAGCAGCAGCAGCAGCAGCAGCAGGAGCAGCAGCAGCAGCAGCAGCAGCAGCAGCAGCAGCAGCAGCAGCAGCATGGCGCGGGCCCAGCTCCGGGAGGAAAGGCAGCAGTGCCGGCAGGCAGGGATGCAGCCGCTGCGCCCTTGCCCCCGTGGGCCGTGCCGGGCAATGTGCGCGCGTCGGTTATAGGGCTGATGCCAAAAATGAAATTTAGCACAAGATGCGGCCCTCCATATCCTGCCGGGGCATGGGCCGGCAGCGGCCTAAGGGCCATCCAGCTTTTCACATCGCGGGCGCGCATCATGACGGTGAGCTCGGCGCTCACACGAGCAGCACGCGCCTTCGATGGCGCTTGCCTGCCGGCAACAGCCGACGCATTGTAAATACAGCAGCCCCCGCGCCTGCACTGGGTCTGCGCGTTGGCTCCACATCCCCCACGCTGCTGGCGGACCAAATCGCAGGACCCTGGGACGCCCACTGCCAAGACCCGCAAGTTTTGGGCGACGGGGATGTCGGCGGCCGCGGCGGAGGAGCACCTCTGCCTGCGGATCCTCTACACCTTGCGGCCGCACGTCGTCAAGAGCGCCGCGTTCATGACGTTGGAGTTCTGCGAGTACAAGAACAGGATCCTCGCGTCTCGCGAGAAGTCAGGTTTTGAGACCGTCGTCACCGAGCAGCAGGCCGCACAGCCCGGCGGCGGCGCGCCTCCCCAGGCTCAGGCGCCCGCCGCGGCCGCGGCGCCCCATGCACACGCCGGCCCCGCCGGCCCCGCCGGCCCCGCTGCCCCTGCCGCCCCAGCCGCCCCAGCCGCGCCTCACGGCGGCGGCGGCGACGGCGGCGGCGGCGATGACAATGGCCAAATGCAGCTGCAGGCGGCGCGCCGCGCGGCGCCGCCGAGGCG
>NW_014011395.1:7599-10593 GCF_000611645.1 Monoraphidium neglectum
GGTTGGATCTGGGGCTGAAGAGCCGCGGCGGGGCCAGGAACTGCTTTGTCGGCGGGAGCGTCGACCGCGAGTTTGCCCGCGCCTCGGCGGCGGCGGGCGCGACGGCCGACACGGGGCGCCGCAGCGAGTCGGCGGCGGCGGGTTGGGGCGGCGCGGAGCGCACCGCGGCGTCGCACCAGCCGGCGCACCTGGGCGCGCAACTGCAGCGGCAGCTTGCATACGCGTTCGAGGCGGGGCGCAGCGGCGCGCAGTGGCACAGCTCAGAAACCGCGCTGGAGGCCGTTTGCGCCCGCTTTGGCAAGCTGCCAGAGACGGTCACGCTGGACGAGGTGACCATCCCCACATATGACGAGGTGCGGGCAAGGAGGGCACTGGTTGGCTGCGTGCCGCCCGGCACAACTGTTGTCATGGTGCCTGCAGCCAGCGGCGGCACTGGCGGCGGCGCTGGCGGCGGCGCTGGCGGCGGCACCGGCGGCGGGGCCGCCGGCGGTACCGACGGCGGCGCCGGTGGCGGCATCAGCGGCGGCACCGGCGGCCGCACCGGCGGCCGCACCCGGGGCGGCACCGGCGGCGGCACCGGCGGCGCCCCCGGCAGCGGCACTGTTGCCATAGTGCTACCGGGCGCGGAGCGGCCGCTGGTGCTGCCTGGTGGCGAGTGCACCGTGCTGCGTTGCTACGCGGCCTTCGTCACGATAACCGGCAACCAGGTGCGTGCGCGCTGCGCTGCACCACCGCAGCCTAAGGACTGAATAACACACGTAAGTTTTTTGATACGCTAGGTCCAACAAATACCGTTTGAGGTTCGGGCCGTCTGCATTGGCGGCGTTGGGCGCTGCATGCATGTCGCAATCCACTCGTCTGAGGCACAGAGACACTGTGCGGCATCAAGCACGCCTGCGCCCAGCCACCCAGAGAGCGCATGTGATGCTGCAGCTTGTTGCGACCCCTCATGCAACTAAAATTGGCGCGCGCATGTTCTCATGCAACCCAAATCTGTACCAGGGAGAGGAAGTATACGGCTTTGCCCTGCACCGCCAGCCCGACCAGGCCGCTCAGGCGGCCGGCTGTTACCTCCTGTCAGCCGCGGAGCCGCAGGCGCGCGCAAAGTGCCACGCCAGCGCGCCGCGCGACCGCAGCGACGGATTCTACGGGGGCGGCGGCGGGCGCGTCGCCGCAGCGTATGAGGAGGGCGAAGAGGCTGTGCAGCCACTGGCGGCGGCGGCGGCGGCGGATGAGGGCGCGGCGGCCGCGGCGGCGGGCGAGGATGAGGGAGCAGCGGCCGGCGGAGCGGCGGCGGCGGGGGACGGCGGTGATGCAGCCGTGCCGGCGGCGTTGATTGACGGCGAGGCCGCCGCCGCGGCGGGCGTGGATGAGGGCGCGGCCGCGGCGGCCGTCGCAGTGCAGGCGGCGGTGGAGGACGGTGGGGCCGCCTTGGCGCTCGCGGCCGCCGGCGGCTGGGCCCCGGAGGCGGCGATGGTGGACGGGGCAGAAGGCGCGGCGGTGGCGCTGGACGACAGCGGGGACGAGGCGCCAGCAGCGGCGGTCGACGACGGCGGGGCTTTCGCGCCCGTGGCGGGGCAGGAGGGCGGGGGCGGGGCGGCGGTGGAGATGGAGGTGGACGAGGCGGACGGCGGGCAGGACCTGTCAGAGGTGGTGAGGAGGTGGCAGCACGCAGGACAGCAGTACGACTTCTATGAGGACGAGGAGCAGCGCGGCGGCGGCAGGGCGCATAACGATCAGCTCCGGAGGGCGCTCCCTGCAGTGTCTGAAGAGGTGGGGGAGGACGAGGCAGAGGATGAGGATGAAGATGACGGTGAAACGCAGGCAGACAGGCTGGAGCTGCAGGGGCAACGCAGGCCGCGGCAGCGCCGGCAGGAGGTTGAACAGCAACTGCGGGATCAGGAGGTCGAGGAGGTCGAGGGCGACCGCCGCCGCAGCCCAGACCCGAGCGGCTCAGCTGGGCCTGACGCGCCGTCTGGGCAAGCCCGCGAGGGCTACGCACCGGCGCGGTACGGCTTGGTGCTGCTGCCCAGCGCGAACCTGCTGCGCGGGGTGCTGCGCAGGATGGCTGCACTTGAGGAGCGCCACGGTGGTGGCTTTCATAGCGCCCCGGACGTCCTCCTGGCCCTTGACCTGTATTTCAAGCAGCAGCAGCAGGTGGTGGAGGTCGGCGTGCAGCAGCTTACCATCGACCTTTCAGCGCCTGACGCTGAGGCGGTCCTGCGCCAGCACCTGCCTGATGGTGTTGTGCTGCAAAGGTTTGAGCGGCCCCGTGGAAAGCCTGGCCCTCCCCTGCAGCTGCGCACCGCCCCCGACGGCCGCCAGGTCACCGCGCTCTACTGCGCAAACGAGGTTGCTGTGCTCTATCGCGTCACCATGGCGGTGAAAGCGCCGCCGACATCGGATCAAAACCCCGAGGTGATTATCAAGTGGCTGGGCAGGTAGAGGGGGCTAGAACCTTGAATGCCGGATTTTGCAAGGTCAATGATGATTGTATACGATTTTCAATTATGATTTTCTCAAAAAATCTTCCAGCCCTGACGAGCATTACCTCATGCATCGGCACGCGTTGCAGGCCGAGGCAGAGGATGCAGAGCCGCTGGAGGCTGTGTCCTCTTGGGCGCTCGCGACAACGGTCCTCGAGGCGGCGCACCGCGCAGCGCACCAGATTATGTGTGTGCTGCTGTCATACACAAAAGATAGCGCCCACCCTCCTGCGTTTTGGGCCTGGTGGGCACATCGATATGAAAGGCAACCTCGATTCAAAGGGCAAGCAACCTTTATGGCACAGGTTCTGGGGGGGTTTGGCAACGCAAACATTTGAGCAGTCAAGGGGTGCCTGAAGGGGGCAGGCACACTTGGCATTGAATGGAACTGAACCTGGGCCAGCTGAGGGTGTCACAGCCTGCTGGCTCCTGACCTTGCAACCATGTGTAAACACGAGTCTGTTTCGATCATAATCTTTGCTTACCTGCGGTTTGCATGCTGCTGCTG
>NW_014011394.1:0-9942 GCF_000611645.1 Monoraphidium neglectum
GCGGGGGGGGCCAAGGGTCTGGGTTCAGGAGCAAGGGGGATGGAAAGGCGCGTGCTGCCGAGGTGGCGTGCTGCGCAGCGGCCCTTCTGCAGCCGGCGGGCCTGCGGTGCTGACGAGCGGGCAGGTCCAGCCTGGATTCATTGCTGCGAGGCGAGGCAGCTGCCATTCCGGACGCGCCGCGATCGGGCGAAAGGATCCTCTGGGTAGGCGGGCGCGACCATGCGTGAGTGTGATTTCATGCCCACGCACGCTGCGCGCGTGCTTGCCGCAGGTGGAGGTCCAGTGCAGCGAGCGCGGCCGCGCGCTGGCCCACGCCTGGAACGCGTCCGTGGACGCGTCCGAGGCGGCGGTTGCGGGGCTGCGCGCCAGCAACGAGGCGCTCAAGGGGCGGGCGGCGGCGCTGGCGGCGCGAAACGAGGAGCTGGCGCGCGAGTTCAAGGCCGTGGAGTTCCTCAGGTGAGTAAGATGTGCCCCAAAATGCTGTCGACTATGTATTGCATCGTTACATATGATACATACATGCACAGTGAAAATTGAGGGTGTGTTGTATAATCCTGCCTTCATGAGTTGCAGAGTGGCCCAGGTGGCCTTCCGGGGCGCCTGGGTGGATGACATGCCGACTTCAATTATGTCGAAGGCGATATCAGGGCTCTTGCAGGCTCAACACCCAGACTGAATGAACGGCAAGCGTGTCGACGGCGATACGTGCGCGCGCGCCCACGCGCCACCCCGCAGGCGCGAGGCACTGCGCTTCCGCAGCGCGATGGAGGACGCGCAGCAGCGGGCGGCCGACGGCGCGGCGGAGGGCGCGGCGCTGCGGGCGCGGCTGGCGGCGCTCGAGGCGGACGCAGCCGAGGTGGAGGCGTTCACGCGCAAGAGGTGCGGGGGCCGCGACATCCGGCCCTGCCACCGCCACGGCCTCTTGCCGGCTGGCGTGCGCGTGCCAGGGCCCGGTGCACGCAAGGGGGGGCCCGGCTGAGCGGCGTGCTGAGGTGTCGCTTCGGTTGTGGCGGCGCTTCCAGGGCGTACATGCGGCTGCGGATAGGCGCGCGGGCCGCGCTGTCTGGCTGTATGTTGGCCCCCACCCCTGCAAACGACAAATGAGTCACTTCGCCCGCCCGCACGACCGCCAGGCTCGCGCGGCTGCGCTGGCGCAACGCGGTTGCGACGCTGGGCACGTGGTCCCGCGAGAGCTCGGTGCAGAGCGGCGGCATCAAAGGCGGCCCCGGGGCCCTGCTGCGGCGCGTCAAGGTGCGCGCGGGGCGCGGGGCCGCAGCGCGGGCGGCTCGAGCTGACGCGCCGGCGTCGCTCCCCGCCCCAGGGGTCCTCCGCAGCAGGGCCTTTGCTGCCGGCCGGCGGGGTGCGCCCTGCTGACGGTGTCAAATGCTGACGATCATGATAATCACAATCACGTTCCCTGCAGAATCAGCTCCGAGCCTGTTTGTTTCGGGGCCTGTTTGTTTCGGGGCACAGCGCCGCGCATGGCAAAGGTGGGGGCGCCTACGGCGTCCACATGGTCAGGTAAGCACGCTTGTCTGAAATTTGTCGTCCTATCACCCTGTGTTGTTGGCGCGCGCGCAGGCCCTGGAGTCCCTAACGCTGGCCGTGCTGCACACGGAGCACCGCAAGGCGGCATTTGGCCGCGGCAAGCAGCCGGAGCAGTATGGCGCCGGCGGCGGCGCGCCGCGGCCCGACATGATGGCGGCGGTCAAGGCGCGCACCGCACCGTCTGGCCTGGCTTGGGCTCGGGCCTGCGGTATCTGGGGCGATTCTGGCGACTGATCGCTGGCGGCTGCGCTTCCTCAAGTGCACTTTGCGTCGTCAATCTGCGCGCTGTGTTGCATAGCGCTGCCTGTGCACGATTGGCGCTGGGAGGAGCGGTGACAAGGCAGCTCTGAATGTTCAAACTTCGCCCTGTCTGCAAACCCAACCCCTCGCAAACGCAGGTCATGACGCATGGCCCAATAGCCACCAGCCCCGGCCGCTCGCAGGGCGGCGGCGGCATCGACTCGTCGGTTCAGGTCGGGTGTTGCACCACATGCGCCTGCACAAAAGCACGTCGAACGATGAGCAATGCGGCGAAGTCATGGGGCCTAGTGACAACACCCATTCAGCTTGCGGCATGCCGCAAGAAAATTCGTCAAAACTGCCATACCTGTCGCAACTGCAGATGCTGACGTCGCTGACGCCCGAGGCGCGGACGATGATGCTGTCAACGATGCCGCCTGAGCAGAGGGTGAGCTGGGTGCAACGCCCAGAAGCCCCGGATCGGGGCCACGGGCTGCGCCTTGAGCGCATGTTCGCGCGTGCACATCCACTTCGTTACTTGCACCAGCTGGCGCTTTTGGAGCCATCGCCAGCTTCACAGGGGCATCGTTGCACTCCAGCACAACGAGTCCGCGCTTCAGAGCGCAAAACGGGCCCCTGACGTTGCCGCTGCCGCATCGCTGGCACGAACTGTCCCCGTCGGGGGGCCTGTGATGCGGCGTGGCATCTTTTTGAGCACCCGGCCGTCGTGCAATTGCCCACACCCCCCCCTCCTGACGTAAAACCCCATTGCCATCCTTCTTCCGTTACCCACCATTTAGTTACCCACCACGCGCCCCCCTTCCCCACTGGCAGTGGCGGCTGCTGGAGGCAATGCGGGATGAGGAGAGGGCGGAGCTCCTGATCCGCATGAGCCTGCCCTTCAGGTGGGCGGGAGCCCGAGCCGCTCTGAGTGTGTGCTACATAACCCCTGCAAGCCCGCTTGCCCGCCCGCCCCACCAAGCCTTGGATGCTTGTGCAGCCGAGGCCGCAGTGTCGGAGTTGCCGGATGCCTCTCGGTCTACCCAAGCCTTGAAACCTATCAATTTCAAGCGAGACGATGAGGGGTCCCGCGCGCCGCCCGGCGGTCTGACGCAGGGCGGAGGCGCGCGTGGGCCTGGATGCGCGGCTGTGGGACAAGGCAATGGAGGTCATCCGCAGCCGCAGCAGCTTCGGCGCAAAGTGAGAGTGGCTGAGACCGACTGGGCGCAGGCCGCGGCATGCTTGCCAGAGGGCACCGCTGGCGCGTGTGGGGGGCGCGGTCGGCCTCTGCCGCAGCAGCACGCGGCCTCCAACCCCACGCCCCTGCCGAGTCGCGGTCACGTCCGGGCTTGAATCGCCCTTCCGACGCCCACCCTACCCGCGCCGTGGGCAGGTTTCTGACCGCGATGGACATAGGGGACGCCACGGCGGAGTTTCTAGGCTGGGGGCTCTACCCGCAGGTGAGGCAGGCACCTCATAGCATCCCTTGCTGTCCCGCCCTGCTCGGCTTTTGTGGCAAGCGCTCCAGTCTCAAGCTATAAAGCACCGTGGGATGGTCGCCACGGCGGTGTCGATTACCTTGTCAATCACCGTCTGATTATGCAGGCGTGCAACCAGCATAGCCAGTCATGTGCTGGCAGGGTGAAAGGCTCAGATGCAGCAAAGGGCTCGCACACCAGCC
This sequence comes from Monoraphidium neglectum, assembly GCF_000611645.1. Lineage (NCBI taxonomy): Eukaryota > Viridiplantae > Chlorophyta > Chlorophyceae > Sphaeropleales > Selenastraceae > Monoraphidium > Monoraphidium neglectum. The sequence goes on from NW_014011394.1 coordinate 3,470, forward strand.
ACGTCATTGACTTTCCAAGTCGATTCAAATGCGAGCCCCTCACCACCCACAGGACACAATCAAGTGTCCGCCCTGCCCTCTGTACTCCCTGTTCCGCCTCCGCAACCCCTGTCCCCCCATCTTCCGCCCTGCTCGGCTGCCAGGTTGATGTGCTGGGAGCCCTCGACACGTTCACCTCCGGCGCCATCCTGGGCCGCGTTCCTGCTGCCCTGCGCAAGGAGCTGCTGTCAATGCTGGACCCCGGGGTGGCGGCAAACATTGTGCAGGTGGGCAGGGCAGGCAAAGGGGGTGCACAGGGGTTTGCCTCTCGTGTGTGAGCATGTGTATGTGTTTGTGTGGAGAGAGAGACTGTGATTGTGTGAAGCGCGCAGTTGAAAGGCAGGGTGCAGGCGGGCATGCAAGCGGCTGCAGTAGTGCCACTCATGTGCCATGCTCTCACGCGCCCACGCATGCACATGCGCGTGCACAGGCGTGCGCAAAAGATTGGGAGGGACCAAGGCAGCCACCGGAGCAACCTCTCCCCCTCGACTTGCACTTGCTCTGCGCCCAGGACTTGACCTTGCCCTCCCCCTACCTTGCCCCGCTCCGCAGGCGATGACGCCGCCGCCTGCTGCGGAGTCGATCGACGCCCTTGACCTGCAGCGCGCAATGGCCATCCTGGCGGCAATGGACCCAGCGAAGGTGACTGTTGTATCAGCTTGAAGCTGGGGCTCTCTGTTAGCCGCAAGGTCATGACATCGACAAGAATTGTACGGCGAGGGGGGGGGGGTGGCGGTCTCATGGTGGTGTGTGAGGGGATGCAGTCCAGGTTGGTGGCGCGACAGCCCGCTCTGCGGTGTGCGTAACCGTCATTGAGCACAGTGTGCCTTCGAGAACTCCCACCTGGCGGCCGCGACTGATTCATGTGGCCTCGCAGTATGAATGGCGGCGCTTGTCTTGATTAGAGCCCTCCTCTTCTGCTCTTGAGGGAGCGGCAACTCCCTTTATTCACAACGCATGTGTTTAAGCCAGGTCAAGTAAGGGACACTGGCTTGCATTCAAGGGCCGCAATTCCTTGCAACGCCCTTGCTTGACACTCACACAAACACACACACACACACATACACACACACGCACACATTCACACCACGCACACACTCCAGGCCGCGGAAGTGCTGGCAGTGCTGGGGGCAGAGGGAGCCGCCGAGAAGCTGATGGGGATGGACGCCAGGGCGCGCGCCTCCATCATCGAGAGCATGGCGCCGCGCGACGCTGCCGGGACCCTGGTGTCCATGGAGGACGCCCTGCAGGTCTGCTGCCGCCATGATCTGATGCGAATTGGCGGGTTGATCATAGCAACCTGACGCGGCCTTGTCATGCGCCCTTTTGGTTTTCGTGCGCATGGGTTGAGTTTTAGCGCAAGCGGGTGTGGGTGGATGGTTGTGCTGATGAGGAGAAGCAGTAGAAGAGACGCGCGGCCAAATCAGCAGCGCTTACGGCCTCGCTGCGGTAGCTACCAGCTTTGCGTTGTCCCCAGCAATGACAGCCTCAACCCCTCGCGCCGCAGGTCCAGCTGCTACGGCGGGAGGGCTCCAGCAGGCGCAGCGGCGGCCTCGACGGCGGGCGTGCGTTCGACGACGGCGGCGATGAGGGCGGCGGCGACGACGGCGATGGCAAGGGCGACGACCTGGCGTCGCCGGCTATGGGGGCGATCAGCGGGATGCGGCCGGCGGCGGCGTTGAACGTGATGAGTTACATGAGCCTGCAGGTGTGACTCGGTGTGTGTGGCAGGTCATCTGCAGCTAGGCGTCGTCACGTGTGGACTCACGCGCCCGCAACCAAACAAAAACAGCCAAGGCCGCGCTTCAACGCGGACTCGGGCGTTCATGGCACTCTTGGTCGCAGCGATGAACCGTCTCAGTACCCACCAAGGAGCCCTGGTTGCACCTATTCAGCTGTCCCCACCGGGCCCTGCCCACCACCCTACCATACAGCACCCCACACAAACATACATGCATACCAACGCACTGCCTCTGGAGGGACACACACCACGAGCCCCCAAACACACAGCCTGCACCACGCACAATGCACCGTGCATTCTGCACCCTGCACACTCTGCAATCTTGTGTGCCTCTATCCAACAGGACAAGGCCGCCCTACTGGCGTCCATGGACCCCGCGTCAGTGGCGCGCCTGCTGGCGGCCATGGAGCCCCAGGAGGCTGTCATGCTGCTGGCGGCCCTGGGGGACCAGGGGGGCCGGCTGGTGGGGGAGGCGCTGCCCAGAGAGGAGCGGGAGCGGCTGGTCAAGGTGGGGCCTGCGATGGTGCCATTGGGCGTGTTTGTCAGGTCTAATGGGGCCAGGGGCCGGGGCGCGCGCATCAACATTGGCCGGCGGTGTAAGGTGGCGGGCGACGCAGGACTGCATCGGTCGGGGTGGTGGGCTCGGCGCCTGCGTGCATTCACCCCTTTGATGGCGGGTGCTCTCGCGTTGATGTGTGCTGCAATTGGGACCTCATGCGCCGCCTTGTGAAACTCGCTTGCTGCCTGAGTAGGTGCTGCAGGCGGCCGACGCGGCGCCCGCCAAGAGGAAGGGCAAGGGCGCGGCCAAGCCGCCCCGGCAGGCGCCCGGCAGCTTCCGCGACCGCGCGGCTGACTCCGCCGATACCGTCGACAGGATCGTCTCTGCGTACGAGGTGGGCTGTCACTTGTGCACGTTTGAATTTTGCCTCTGCGGGCTGCAAGCTGCAAGCTGTGCGCCAGCCGGCCGCAGGCTTTTTCATGCATCGGCTGGGTCGGTCCGCCAAACGGCGGGATGATCGGGGCCTGCGCAGCGCCGCGAACGGCGCTAGTGAGCTACATGTCCCCTCACTTGCGCCACATGCTCAACATCCTGATCCCTTCTTATCACAGACCTTGGAGGAGAGCGCGCTGGAGCCCTCCGCGCCGGACAGCCGCCGCATCTCGACGGCAGAGGACGTCGTCAGCGCGCAGCAGGCGGCGCTCGCGGCGCAGCAGGGCCGCGCCAACGGCGGCGCCAACGCCGCCCGCGCCAGGCGCGCCACAGGCGCGGGCGCGGGCGCCGGCACCGGGCGGAGGGCGCAGCAGGGCGCCGCGACGGCGGACGCCGCGGCGGCGCTGCTGCAGCAGGCGGCGGCCGGCGACGGCGGCGGCGTGAGGCGCGCCACGCGGGTGACTTACGACAGCGACTATGATGCGGCCGCTGCGGCAGCGCCTGCAGACGACGGGGGCGAGGCCCCGGCCGGCCGCAACGCCGCCGGCGCCAAGTCCGCTCGCGGCCCCGCCGGTCGCGGCGCCAACGCCGCCAACGCGCCGCGCCGCCCCGCCGCCGCCCAGCCGTCCCCAGGCGTGGGGGAGCGGTCCCGCAGCGGCAGCAGCGACGGCGAGGGCGAGGCGGGCGGGGCGGCTTCTGCGGCGCCCGAGCGCGCGGCTGCGGCGTCGGGCGCCGCGTCCAAGCGCTCGTCCGAGGTCGGCTACAAGAAGCCCCCCAACACGGCCCGCGCGGGCCCGCCGCGCCGGCCGGACCCCGCAAACGCGGCCTCGGGGAAGCGGGGCGCGGCGGGCGGGCTGGCGCTGCCGCTGGAGCGGCTGCCGGAGGCGGGAGGCGGCGACGATGGGGACGGGGACGAGCTCGGGCCCATATCCGCTGGCGGGCGCCTGGAACGGGTGCTTATGCGTGTTGTGTGTGTGTGTGTGGGAGGGGGGTGCGGATGAGACGGAACGTGCAGCCGGTCAATGCATGCAACAGGGCCCTGCGCTGCTCGCCACCACGTGCATGTCGAGCTCTCACGCCGACGCTCGATATTGGATGACTGCGCCGGCGCTTTCGATTGCGAGGCTTCATTCGCGTCCGCCCCTGCGCCGTCCGAGCTCGCCTCACCTCAACGCGCATCGCCTCCACGCGCCCCCCTCCCCTCCAGCCCGACGACGGCGCCAGCGCCGACGAGCAGGGCGGCGCCAGCTTAGCTGCCTCCCCGCGCAGCGGCCCGTCCCCCGTGCCGCGCGGCCCCCTCAACTCGTCCCGCCGCCACCACCGCGGCGGCGCCGCGCCCGCGGCGTCCGCCGCGGCCAGCGCGGCCGCGGGGCGCCACGCGCTGCGGGAGGCGCTGCGGTCGCAGGCAGCCAAGGCGAAGCGGGCGGCGGGCGAGGAGGGCGGCGGCGGCGAGGGCGGCGGCGGCGGCAATAGCGGGGGCGGTGCAGGGGCGGAGCCGGAGCAGCAGCCGCCGCAGGCCAAGCTGGGACGGCTGCCGAAGAACGCTCGGCTGATCGAGGCCATGGCGCAGCACAGGAACGCTAAGCCCAAGCCCAAGGGGTGGCTGCTGGCCATTGTTGACTCGATCTACAAAGAGGGTGGGCGCGCGAGCTCGTGTGTGTCGATGCGAGTGTGTGTGTGTGTGTGTAAGTCAGTACGCGTGTGTGTGTGTATGTGTGGGGTGCTCTGACGTGCATGGGCATGCGTATGCGTGCGTGTGCGCGTTCATTCATGGCCAAACCTGAAATTCGGGTGAGGTTGCAACTGGAGCTTCAAACGCCGCCCAAGCCGCTGAAGCTTCGCCTTTGGGCTTCTTGGCCGGCCCCACGCGAACCCTCCTTCTCCACGCCCGTCCTGGACGCAAGCTCCGGCATGCCAGCCGCCCGCTCGGCGACCCCGCCCCCCCACCCGTCCCCTGTCCCTCCCGCTCTCCCCAGGTGAGACGCTGCTGCGCAAGCTGGGGCGGTTCGACATGGTGCGCAAACAGAGTGTCCCAGAGATAGTGTTCGCCTACTTCCATAACAAGTGAGCACACATGTTTGGCCCTGCCACAGGCACACATGATCAGCGCTTCTGCGCACGCTTGGGACCCTGCAGAGTTCAGCCTCTACCTGCTTTCCTTGTCTTAAAATGCGGAGCCAACTGCACATGCAACAGGCCCCCATCGCCAGGCCCATGCTGCCGCCATCCCTCTGCACGGGCGCTGCCTGCCAGCCTCCCCCCACACACCAGCGCAAAATAACCGCCGTCCGGCAGGTACGGTCAGCGCGCGCTGGTCAACGAGAACGTTGGCGGCCTGGTCAACACGCTGACTCTGCACAAAACCAGCGACCTGCGGCTGGAGGCGTTTGCGCGGCTGCTGAGCGAGGAGTGGGACGTGGGGATATTCATAGACTTCATCAACGCGCAGGCGCAGTGCGCACAGGTGCGCACGCGGCACGGGTTTGACTAGCGGCTGCTGCGCTGCGCGGAGGGCTGCTTTGAAAACTGCTGCCTGTTGACCGTGCGCATGCCTCGCGATACAGTGCACAAGTTTGCCCGGGCCTGCATTGTCTTGTGTGACGGGTGATGACGTGATCGCGTGCCATCCACCATATGGCAACACACAAACGCGTGCACACACACACACCACACACACACACACACGCGTGCATTTGTCTGGTGTGCCGCCTGCTGCATATAACACGCATTCGCAGCCGTCCAAGGTCGCGTGCATCGAGTACCCCCTGCAGCCGGGCAAGGACGAGCAGTACGTAGTCATAGACCTCTTCAAGGCGGTGGCGGTCGCTGACTCAGCGCTCGGCATCAGGTCCCAGGTGTGTGTGCGTTGACTGCACCACAAATGTTGTTGAACAATGCATGCTGTCAGCCAAGTCCAGGAAGCCTGCTTGAGCCCAAAGCACTGGAGCTTGCTGCGATGATGGGCGGGTGCTGCAAAGGGTGCTGCTGATTGACAGTGGCCCGTGCCGCCTCGTCCCCAGGTGGCGCGCGAGCGGTTCAACGAGCTGCTGCAGGCAGCGGCGCAGCCTGCTGACGAGGCAGACGTCGAGAAGCTGCGCAGGTGTGTGTGTTGGCACATGGTTTCGAAGGCGAGGCATGAGCGCCCGCAGGTTTGTTGAGTTTGCAGGCCTGGGTGTCTCTGAGCTCGCAGCAGTACAGTACCACCATACAACCCTCCCGTCCCTGCCGCCACATCACTGTTGCCTTGCTTCGCTCAAGCTGACAGCTCCCGCTGTCAAGTCGAATCAGAACCCGCTTCCAGTTGCTGATTGTGGTCGCGCTACACACAGTGCAACAAAGGCCTCATCGCACGCGCGTGCGACGCGCTGCTCCCACCACCCCCCTGCATCCAGGGAGCGCCGAGAGGCTCTGGCGAAGGAGGGCCGCGGCGCGGCGGGCGGCGGCGCCGGGGAGGAGCTGCCGGAGAAGTTCTGGAAGCTGCCGCGCATCCGCTTCCTGCTGCTGCTCTGCAAGGAGATTGCCCGCATCAACAGGCAAGCGGGCGGCCCGGGGCTCGGCGGGGTGATTGCTGTAGTACTTTGCGTGTACTGCTCTTGAGACCACCATCGCATCCTCAGGAAGGGGATGACGTATGGGCATGTGTGGCCTGTCCCGATTGAGAGCGCCCCTTTGTCTGACGGGTGACTGGCAAGCCGCTGCTGCAGTGTTATTGCCATGCATATGGGTGCGGCCCTCCATCTTGCCCCCTTCCTTGGCCCTCCC
>NW_014011393.1:0-3851 GCF_000611645.1 Monoraphidium neglectum
TTTCTGAGCCTTGCCCTATCCCCCCGCAACCAGCGGTTCACATGCAATCAACCCAACGCCCCTCTTTTCCTGCTGCACCTCCCCCTCCCCCCGCCCACCAGGCCATCGCCACCCACATAGAGCCGACCACATACGCGCGGGTCCGCGCTCTCCTCCCCGGCGTGCAATACCACGCCGGCGCCAAGTGCCTCCTCCTCAAATCCGAGGACGCTGCGCTGCAGCGCCTGCCCGGCACCGTCGGCCTCGTCGCCGCCGCCGCCCCCTCGCCTTCCGCCGCCGCCGGCGGCCCCGCGGCCGCGGTCGACCTGACCAGGCTGCTGCTGCAGCACCTGGGGGCGTTTGTGATCGTGAAGGAAGGGCTGCGGTCTGATGACGTGAAGGCCATGGTCGCCGCCGCGCCCGCGCTGCAGGTGCGAAGCGGGGCAGCGGACGGGCTCACCCCCCCCCTGGCGGGTGCGGCTCCTCGGGCGCGCGTGGTCAGCGTCGGGGGGGCCCCAGGAGCAGCGACGCCGAGGGGAGTGTCATATGCCATGGTAACATTCGCAAGGCGCCGCGGCGCCCCAGCCCCGGCCTTCCGAGTCCTGACCCCCGCTCGCCGCCGCGCGGCGCCGGCCCCCTCTCCCTCTGCGCCACCGTGCAGGTTTGCGATGTCATTATCGTCGCCGCGGGCGCCGATGCCGGACTGGCTAGCGCGGTCGCGTCTATCGTGGACGCCCCGGTGCTGTCGGTCCCCGCCGCCGCGCCCGGCGGCGCGTGGGCGCCCCCCGCTGGCGGCGGCGCGCCGGTCGCGGTGACCGCCGCGGACGAGGGCGTGGCCGCGGCCGTGACCGCGGCGCGCATCCTCAGGCTGGCGGCGACGCGCGCGATGCAGCTGCAGGCTGCGGCGGGCGCAGGCGCGGGCGCCGCAGTGCCGGCGGGCGCGGCCGCGGCCCTTTGAGCGCGGCATGGTTGTTGATAGGCGGCAGGCGGCACCTTGAACAGAGGGCGTGCCGCCTTTAGGGCGCACGGCAGGCGGCGGCAGCCCGCCGCACACGCACTCGTTGCCCACGCGGCATAGCTGCGCGCGACGGTGCATTTTTTTGCCTAGAGGGACCCACGCGAGCACGAGAGAAGAAATACTCAGCCGTTTTAACAGGCCGCACTGCCGCGCTCGGCCGGCCGCTGCGCGACTGCCCAACGCGTCGCGCGCGGCCGCGCTGGGCGCCGGCCGGCCCACCCCACACTTGCATACTGCCGGCGCCGCTCCGCGGCGACCTCCTTTTGGACCGCCTTATGCGGCTTGCTGCAGCAGCCGCCGCCGCCGCTTCTGGTTGCTGCAGGGCGACGGCGGGTCATTTTGCATATCCAAGCGCCTCGAACGAAAAGAGAGCCCAGCAAATCACATTTGCCGCCACTGTCACCAACCGCGCCGCATGGCCTCCTGGGGGCCGCGGGAGGGGTGGACGCCGGATCACTCGTCTACCCCTCCCCCATCCCCCGAGCACACAGGGCCAATTTTGAGCGGCAGAGGTGTGCAATGGTGGCTGCGCCTGCATGCTGCAGGCTGACTACCCCTTCTGTCTGCCCGCCTCCCTCCCGCCGGTCTGGCGCCGGCTGTGAAGGGAAGGCGACCAGAGCCGCACTCACACGCGTGCGTCAGGAACGGAGCCCCGGTCCCAACAGGGCGACACTTTTGACCAGCGGTTTTCCGGGGGGCGCGCCGTCCTGGCGTGTCCCTCAGCCTTCCATACCCTGGCTCGCCCCTCGGCCCTGCATTGTGTGTGCCGGGGGCGGCTGAGCCGGGATACCGCGCGCACATTGCGCGCGGCAGCACCTTGTTCCCAGGCGCCCAACTCCATCCAGGCAAAATTTTGCAAAGACATTACGACAGAGGAAGGCACGAGCCATGGGCTTGTCGCCTGGCTTCAGATCAGCGGGCGCACTTGGCCCGCATTTTTGGCGGAAATTCCCTGCTTGATCAATTGGGCACAAGCGGCTTTGCTCCGACAACTGGCCGGAGCATGGCTGCTTGTGCACATGGCAGCCACGACAGGGCAATCTGGATCCCGTTTTGCCAAGGGGCTCCAATTTGAGGGGTGTGCGCGCATATCCGGGTGGCGCCGCCTGCTTGGCCTGCGCTGTGCGGCGAAGGTCTGATGCCCTTCGCTCTGACCGAGGATCTGTAACAACACCATTTGGTATCTGCTGCACGGAACGGCCGTGGTGGGCGGCTGGTGGGGGTGCGAGAGCAGGCAGCAGCTAGGAGCTCGCAGATTGTTGAGCAAGTTGCCGGTTAGCTGTGGTGGGCGGGGGCCTGGCCATGCATGATTGCGCTTGCGCCTTGCTGGTCGCAATCACGGCATCCTTGGGCCCTGCACACATGCGGAAAAGTGCACGGCAGGAAGGCGGCCGCTGCGCTGCACGGTGTGCCGGCAATGCGGACCGGCACGACTACGACACCCGTGCCTCGTCACCGGTGAGCGTGGGCGCTGGTGCCGCTGCTCCCATGATGGCAAGGGCCTGTTGTCTGGCTGTACAGTCTGCATTGATAAGCGCCACATCGCGTATGTGACAGTGTTCTAACAACGGGCTGCCAAAACGAACCGCAGGCGTGCTGTCAACGACCTCAGCAGGCCTTCCGACCATCACACCAACAAAACAAAAGAATCCCGCACGTGAGTGAGCAATATGATAATGCGAGCAAGCGCAAGCGTCGTGGACACCAGCACACACCAAACACTGTCGCTGCTGCAGCGCCGCTGCGTGCTGCAACACATTTCGTCGCTGAGTGGCGCCGCGCCGCGCCTTGCTGCAACACAAATGCAGCTGCACCTTACCACACCACATTGGAGCTCACCATTGTGCTGGCCCCTACTGCATGCTCACGTCAACGTGATTACACATCACGGGTGCAGACTGACGGCAGGGTCCGAGGGAGAGGCGGCGGCCTGCCCGTAGACCGCGCCAGCGCCAGCGCCCGCGCCAGCGCCAGGCGCCTGCGCAGCCAGCAGTAGCGGCAGCAGCAGCACGGACGCGCGACTAGAGCGCTGCGCGCTGCCGGCGCGCCGCTCGAGCCTCGGGGAACTCGAGTCAGGCCGGCGGGTGCGGCGGCGCCAGGGATGGCGGACCCCCACCCCCAGCCGACTGGGCGCCCCAACTGCCGCTGCCGGCCGCCGCAGCCGGCACCCCTGCTTTTCAAGACCAGGAAGGCGGGCCCCAACCACGGCAGGTGGTTCTTCAAATGCGAGGTGGGGCTGCGGCCTCCGGCGCACAGGCGGGAACCAGACGGCGCGGACGGGACGGCTGGCAGTCGAAGACGCTGATGGGGGGCGTCGGCAGCCCCTTGCGGCCCGCCAGCGCCGGCGCATGGCGCGAGCGGCGGCGCGGACGGGGCGTGCAGCCCCTCGGCGTCCGGAGCTGTCTCTGCGCGCGGCCCGCGCCAGCCCGGGGCGCGGCTCACGGCATTCGCTCCTGCACGCTTTCAAACCATGCATGCATGATCCGCAGGACTGCAGATACTTTCAATGGGCCGACGAGCTGCCTGGTGAGCGGGGCGAAATATCTTGATATCACCCAGAGAATCTGTGCCGCCTGCACCAATACGCGGAGCCGCAGCACCCTGCACTCCACGGCTCGAGCCCTGATGGGCGCGCCTAAACTCTCCCCGCCCCGCCCCGCCTTGCCTCGCGCGGCCGCTGAGCTGTCGCGCGACTGCCGAGCCGACCCCCGCCGCGGCCGCCGTCACATCAGCCTGCCTTCATTTTATGAGCCCGTTTGCTTTTGCGCTGCCGGCTGTGATGCCACCCCGACCCAGGCTACCCTAATGTTGGCAATGCAATCGGCGCCAGTGCCCCGCCGGCGGTCGGCGGTGG
>NW_014011393.1:4229-4750 GCF_000611645.1 Monoraphidium neglectum
CCGTTGCCCCCGCCTCAGCAACAGTGGGGCAGCCCGCCGCCGACGGCACAGCGCGCCCCGGGGCAGGCATGGGGCAGCCCACTGCCTTTCCAGCAACCGCCCCCGGGACAGAATTACCAGCAGCAGCAGCAGCAGCAGCAGCAGCAGCAGCAGCACACGCATCCGCCATCACCAGGAGTGCAGCGGCAGCTGCCGTTTGGACAGGCGGAGCCGCCGCAGGGCCCGTGGCAGTCGCCGCAGCGGCAGCAGCAGCAGCAGCTGCATGATGGCCGCGGCTTTGGCGCCAGCCAGGCGGGCGGGCCCCCTCCTCATTTTGAGGCTCCCTTGGGGCAGTCGCCATACCGGGGCCCGGGGCAGCAGCAGCAGCAGCAGCAGCAGCAGGGCGGCGGATGGGCCAGCCCTGGCGGCGCCCCCCAACACCAGCAGCAGCACCAGCAGCCGTACAGCAGCCCGGTGCGCGGGATGGCTGCCGGCCAGCAGCAGAGCCCGATGGGGACCCCAGGAGGGCAGCGGTACGGCGG
>NW_014011393.1:5234-10797 GCF_000611645.1 Monoraphidium neglectum
CCGCCGCAGTACAACCAGCAGCCGGCGGCCGGTTCCCCCCACGGCGGCGGCGGCGGCCCCAGCGGCCCTGGCGCCACGCCATACGGCACCCCTGGCGGCGCGCGGCAGTCGCCCCGCGTCGCGGGGCAGGGGCCCGACCCGAGCGCGCTTGGCCCCATGGCGCCTGGAGTGAAGGGGCGCGTGTTCGCGACGCGGGCGGGGGACGGGCTGATCGGCCTGCCGTTCCCGTGAGCAGGGGCAGCGGCTTGGGTGGCGGGGGTGGGGCCCTGCAGCAGCCCTGCAGCCAGCAAGCAAAACTGACACTTGCATGCATGACTGTCGCTTGGTGCGAGCCTGCCGTGGTGCTGCTTGACTGATTTTTGCGGTTTCATCATGTGCACCCAAGGCCATCTGCACCCGCAGGATCCGCTTGACGGACAGCCCACCAGGATGAGGACTGAATCGCAAATAAACTGCCCTGTGGCAGGTACTCTGAAGACTTCGTGAGAGCCATCAAGAGTCTGAGCTACACCACGACCAACCGCCGCTGGTGGGCGGCGGCGGCGCCAGCAGCTGCAACCGGCTGCTGCCCTGGATCTTGAGTGGGCGGGGCTCCTCGAGATTGAATGCTGCTGTTGAGCGCCGAAGGGGCTCACCCCGTGTCGTCTCGCTAGTAGTACACGCGTGCGCATGCACACGTACATATAAACACACACACACACACACACACACACACACACACACACACACACATACACACAAAGACACACACGCGCGCACAAACACACACACACTCATGCGCGCACACACACACGCGCGCGCACACACACACACACACACACGCACGCACGCACGGACGCACGCACACTCTCTGCATGTGTGCAGGCAGGGGCCGCCGCTCAAGTGCTGGACCATCCTGGCTGAATCATTTGAGGAGGTGCGGGCCTGCTGTCCACGCGCTGGACGAGGGGCACCATTGGTTATCCAGCAACCACCACCCAGGCTGTGGGGAGACGCCCTGGGTGCTTGTCAGTGTCAGATAAGCGTTTGCCGCCGCTGCAATGCGCAGCCATCCGGGTCGCTCGGGTCGCGGCTGCGCTCCCTGCCAGTCAGCGGGGGGCCGGTCCGCGGAGTGTTGTTGGGGCGCCTTTGAACCTTGCGACGGCAGCTGACCGGTCAAACGCCGGCGCGGCGCAGGCCCAGGCTGCCATGCTTTCTGAGGGCTACGAGGTGGGGAGGGGGGGGCGTGGGCGCGGGCAGGGGGGTGGTACATTTCCTCGTCGCTGTGTGGCCCTCGCTGCCTGTGATGCTTGCAAATACATGCTCGGCAGCACCACCCCGGCCAGACCCATCACTGTCACGCCCACGCGAGCGCGCAGCCAACGCCAACCGAGCCGCCGCCTCGGGAGTGCCCGCCCCGCGCCGCCGGGCGGACCGCCCAACCCCTGCTTTCCCTGGCCGCCAAACCCCCCAGGTAGTGCCTCCAGCGGAGGCGGCCCCGGGGGAGGAGCTCCTGCGTGTGCAGCTGGAGCCCCTGCCCGCCTGCGAGGAGCGGCGACGTTTGCACGTGCCAGAGGACGTGAGAAGCCAGCCGGTTGCTTGTTCTGCGGGGCCTTGCCTTGCCTTGCCTTGCTGGCAAAGCGTGACATAACGTAAGATGATGGCCTTGCGTTGCGTCGCTATCCTGATACCAGGTGTGTCGCGCTGTGCTTCGACCCGCCTTTCGAGCCCATATAAGTCCTGCAGCATACCCCATCAAACGGCCTTGCAGCACGCGGCTCCCACACCCCGGTCCGCCATTTTTTCCTGCACGACAGCGGGGCGCCCCACTCTCCCGCCTGCCCCCTGCCCTGGTCCGCCCCCAACCCCGGCCGCAGGTCTGGTTGCGGCTGATGCCATTCCAGCGGGAGGGAGTCATTTACGCACTGCAGCGGCAGGTGATCGCGCGGTGCTTCGAGAGCGGTGGGAAACGTCGTCGCCGCGCCAGGACCGGCCTGCTGGCCAACCTGGCCTGCAACACTCACACACACACACACAAACGCGCGCGCACACGCACACACACACACACACACACATACACGCACACACACGCACACACACACTGTTTCCCCCCCTCCTCTCTTTCTGTGCCGCCCGCACGTTTGTTCACACACCCACGCACATGCACACACACCACCTTCACACACACACACACACACACACACACACACACACACACACACACACAAACTCAGTCCCGCACACTCCCACAGGGCCGCATCCTGTTGGCGGATGAGATGGGCCTCGGCAAGACAGTCCAGGTACTCACCCGCTACCAATTGACGTGCTAACCCACAAACACACCTGCCCACTTGCGACGGCACTGCTTGCACACCTCCTGCCCCGGCCAGCAGCCCCCTCAGCCCGCCAGTCAGAGCAAAGCAGGGGCCCCCCTCAGCCTGACCATCCCGCACCGCGGCGCGCGGCCCGCGCCTGCGCCCCGGGATCAACCATCCCAGGCCATCACTATCGCGGCCTGCTACAGCGAGGACTGGCCCCTGCTGGTGGTCTGCCCCGCATCCCTGCGCGCCATGTGAGCGCCACGGCTTGCAATGAGCTCACACTTTTAGCCCTCACCAATCGCCCCGTCACGCACGGGCTCGGCCGGCCTGGGGCCGCCGCGTCTCGTGCAAACAGCCAGCTCCCTGCACGCAGCTGGTCTGGCGGGCTCCGCGCCCGCGCCACTGCGTGCAAAGCTGGTTTGCGGCTTGCCGCAGTCCACCCTCTGCTGCGCGGCCCTGCTGCTTCTGCAACCCGCCATCCGCTCGACCAGGCGGTCTGCCACCCCGCGTCGATGTGAGGCGCATCTTTTCCCACCGAACATTTCGAACGGCGTGTCCCACCCCCAGGTGGCGCAGCCAGCTGCTGGAGTGGCTGCCGCCTGCCTGCAGGCCCAAGGGGCCAGAGCTGGTGCTGGTTCAGAGGGGGGCTGACCTCGCCAACTTGGAGGGCACTGGTGGGTGCAGGGGCGGAGCGCGGGTTTGTGGGGTGCAGGGTGGCAAGGAGGGAAAGAGGAGGGCAGACAGACAAGGGTGCAAGTGCGTGCGCATGTGCAAGCTTGCGTGTGCGCGCGTGCGCGTGCATATGTGCGCATTTTCCAGGTGTGCGCAGTGATGCGCTTTCGCGGCGCGCCCGTGCTTGAGTCCTTGTAAGAGCAGCGTCTCACGCCGCTCACGCTCCGAGCGGCAGCGTGCCAGCTTGTTGGCCCAAGGACCTTGCCAAAGACAAGCTGGATTTGCCCCTCGTCTCGAACCACGCGGGGACCCGCCTCTGCCGATTGTGATGCCAGCCGTCGCCCCCCTCTGCTGCCTCGGAACAGGCCCTAACACACCAGCACATCGGTGCAATTACAGGAAGATACCCCACCTCCCTTGCCCTTCCAACCCAGTGCCTTGCATGTGCCGCCTCTTCAATCCCAAAAGGTGCCCCTGCCCGCGGCCGCATCGTCATCATCGGGTACTCATTGGTCGAGCAGCTGGGTGACCTGGCAGACCGCTACCGGACTGTGGTCTGCGACGAGAGCCACCAGCTGAAGAACAAGGACAGCGCCCGCACCAGGTTCATGAGCAAGGTGATGATGTCACGATGATGTCACACGCCGCCCCGCCCATCCGATAGCACCGGAGATTTTTTGCTGCCTTGTTTGCGCTGCAGACGCAGGACGGCGCAGCATTGTGCGCCCCGAGGGGCGGGGGCTGTCAGGTCCCCTTGAACGCGGCGGATGGGCGGTGCGGACGACCCGTCTTTCGGATGGAGTCCCACAACTTGCGTCTTTCACTCTGCCCGTCTCTGCAGGTGGTGCGCAACGCAAGGCGGGCCGTCCTCATCACCGGAACGCCCCTGCTCAGCCGCCCCATAGAGGCCTGGCCGCAAGTGCGGGGACCGCCCGGCGGCGGGATGGTCGCGCGGCGCCGGTTGCTACAGCTTGGGTGCACCGCAGGGCGCCGTAGTTGCGCGCGCCTGACGGCTGAGAAGCTGCCACCCCGCAAACACCCACAAACAGCACGCGCCCCTGGGGACAAGTGAGTCAGCTATCCACGAGACTCTGGTTGCCAAATTGTCGCCTCCACGTGTTCCGCCTGCGTGGTCGCCTGCGTGCCCTGATGTGCCTTGACAGGTCGACATGCTGCGGCCGGGCCTGCTGGGGTCCTTCGACGACTTTGGGGAGCGCTTCTGCCGCAGCCCCGCAGACACGGCCATCGTCGCGGGCGGCGGCGCCGGGCGCGGGCGCGGGCGCGGGAGGGGGTTCCGCGGCAACCCCTACAAGTGAGCGCTTGACGGGGTCGCGGCTGCGCGGGCACCAACGCGGCAGCCCGGGCCGGTGCCAATGGCCGCCCGATGCAACAAAGATGACGATGCACCGCGTCGGTCGCGCCGCAGCCTCTCTGAGGAGCAAGACCCCCCCTTATCCCCTCCCCCTCCAGCCATCTGCACGCACCCCTGACCCAACCTCGTCCCGCCAACGCACATCAAGCCCGCCCCCCTGCTGCATCTTCCCTCTCCGCGTCTCGCCCCTCATCCGAGCCCACACAAAAGCATCCATCCGTCCATCTGGCCACCCGTGTGGCCACCCGTTTGAACCTTCTCCCGTTCAAAACCCTCTCAGCGGGGCGAGCAACCTGGAGCAGCTGCGGCCGCTGCTGGAGGAGAACGTGATGCTGCGGCGCACCAAGGACGGCGTCCATATGACACTGCCATCCAAGACGCGCCACAAGGCGCGTCCGCCGCGGCCGCGGCCGGGCCCACACCCATGCGCCTGCCCCTGCCCCTTCCTTATGTGGCGCTCTGATGCAATCAGGCCGCGCACCCAACCCTGCTGCACGGTCCCCATATACCACCCATTCTATCGCTGTAGCGCCTCGTGGCCTCTTGACATATGCACAAGCGAGTGGCTGTTCTCGCTCGAACCACACTCTCGCCGCGTCTGGTCAAACGTCGGTCAACTCCAGATCGAGGTGGAGATCAGGGACCCCTCCCGCAGCAGCCAGATCGCCGACATGCGCGCCGCGATGGCGGCGCTGCAGGCCGAGATACGGGCGCGGGGCGGGGGCGACGCCGACAGGCTGGAGATGCAGCGGCAGCAGCTTCTGCAGGAGCTGTTTCGCGTCACCGGCAAAGCCAAGGTGCGGCTGAGTCAGTGCTGAGTCAGCCTTTGCGGCGGTTGCATAACTGCGGTGCGGCTGAGGGTCTGCTTTTCGGAGGGGTGGGATCTCTGACGATGGGCCCTGGGCGGAACGGCCCTTGCGCGCGGGCCGGGAATTAGGGGCGAAGCAAGGCGAGGCGACGCCCTTGACAGGAGCGCGTGTGGGGGGAAGTCGCCTTGCTCGCGGCCAGTCAGGGCGGCGTGCGCTGCTCTGGTGACTGGAGCGGTCATCAGCAGCGCAGCGCGCTGCAGAGCCCTACCTTTGAGCCCACCGTTGGGCGACAAGCAAACTTCGCCGACTGTCAAAATTGGGGGGCACAGGTCCTGGCCGCGATAGATTTCATTGCCGACGACATCCTGGGGCTGCCAGCCGAGCCCGAGGCGGGCGCGGCAGCCGCCGGC
>NW_014011392.1:0-9059 GCF_000611645.1 Monoraphidium neglectum
GCTCTTATGAGCGAGATTCTGAAAGTGCAGGTGGGTTTAGGGTTTTATTGTGATTGCGTGTCGTCGAGTCGGGGTGCAGGCCAGCGGGGCGCAGCGTTGGCAAGCGGGGCGGAGCGCAGTGGGGTGGGCCGCCGAAACGTGGGGCAGTGCCAAATATCAAGCTTTATCCGCGGAGCCGGGCACACACGCGCGCGGCTGTCGGTGGGTTTTGGGGCTGCGCGGCCGCCGCAAGCGCCCGGCGGATACCGGGTTTCGGCCCGGGCGGCTGGCTGGAGGCACGCCTTGGCGAGCGCCAATGTCTGCGGCTTGCTTCCAGCCAGCCCCCGCAGCTCCTTCCCTCGAGCCGATCTGTGTTCCCTCCCCTTTCCCCTTCCCCTCCACCCGCCTCCCCCCTGAGAAGGAATTGTACACCTAGCTCGCCTTAACCATCCCATGCATGCCCTTTCCTCAACATCTGTTTCAAATCGCCCCCCCCCCCACCGCCCCCCAGGATTCCATCCCGATCTGCGCGGCCCAGATCTCCCAGATCATGGCCCTCGCCGCCCTGGAGGGCGACGGCGGCGGCGGCGGCAGCGGCAGCGGCGGCGGCTCTGCACATCAAAGCAGCGGCCGAGCGCACAGTAGCGGCGACAGCGGCGCAGCAAACGGAGCGGCAAACGGCGTGAAGGCGGCGGCGGGCGGGGACGAGAATCCTGATGATGAGTCGCGCGTGCAGGAGCTGACCGGGCGCGCGTACGTGTCGGCGCGCGTGTCGCAGCTTGCCGCCGCCAACCGGCCGGCGGTGAGGGGTGCCTTGGAGGCGGCGCTTGGCCCCGACCGGGTGAAGGGGGGGGAGGGGGCGATCTACTTTTTTGCGCAGCTGCCCGAAGAGTTCGAATTGAGGGATGAGGACGTGGTCAGGTGGGCGCGACGCCGCACGATCTGCTCTGATCTGATCTGATGAGGAATGCTTGGGCGGGTTTGAAAATGCGGATTTGAAAAAGCTGCGCGTGGTGCCTGCGGCTGCCGCTGGACTGTCGATGATGTGATACGGCGCTCTGCCAGCTGCGCGGGCTGACTGGGGATCTGGCTCTGTCGGCCTCGGACTGTGTCACGGCCGACTGCTCAGCTGCCCTGTTGTTTGCAGGCGTCTGCTGCAGAGGGCGAGTGTTTCGAGCGCGCCGAAATTCACAAGCGCTCTGACCCATCGCCGCTTAATATCACGCGGGTCCCTGCCCCGCACGTCGTCCAATGATAATTACAACTCTCCCCCTCCCCCTCTCACCGTCCCCCCCTCGCTCCCCCCACCATCTTCACACTCCTCACCCTCCCCCCCAAATGCCATCATTACGCATTGCCCAGGTGGCTGGTGAAGCGTGCCGGCGTGTGCGTGGTCCCAGGCTCCGCCTGCCAGGCGCCCGGCTGGCTGCGCGTCGGCTTCGCCAACCTGACCCCCGCCAAGTGCGGCGACGCGGCTGCGCGGCTGCGGGACGGACTGCGGGAGCTGGTGCAGAGGGGGCTCGCGGCGCTGGACGAGGACCTGTGATCTGGCGTCTGATCTAATGTGACCTGATCAAGCGTTCTGAGATTTAACATCAGGTTTCAGATCATGGTCAATCACCCACGTGAACAACCCCGCAACTCTTCCGCCGCTGCGCTCCGCCCCAATCGCCGCCCGTTCCTCTTCCGCCAGCGGCGCCCCCCCTCGCGCGGGCGCCCGTGCCAGCCCTGGCCACTCCAAGCCGGCAGGCGCTTGGGTGCCATGTACGTTCTTCCTCGCGCCCCCGTGTCATCAAACCCTCCCCACTGCTGCTTTGTTTGGCTGCTTGCTCCCTTTTCCGGGCGCCCTTCGCACCCTTTGAAAAGTTTTGCTTGCTTGCCGCAGCTTGCGAGGTGCGCCCAAATGTGCCAACCCACTTCGCATGGCGTCGCTGCGTCGGCGTGCCCTGCAGACATGGTGGTGCCGAATCCCTCCATTGTACAGGCTCCCTCGGGCCAGCGCCTGGCCCCTTGCCCGCCGCCCAGCCCCCAGCGTCGATGGCCCCTTCTGGCCCTCCTCTGGGCACCTCAGGGCAGCTAAGCTGCCCCCTCATGCAAAGCGCGTGCGCAGCATGCTGCGCTCAGCAGGGACGTTGGGAGAGCTGGTTTGCCTTGGGAGTCGGCTTGTGCCGGGGCTGCGTGTCGGCCCGCTGCGTTTTGTCTCAACGCTAAGCCAACCCACTTTTTCGGTGCCGGCCTTTTGTTGGTGATCTTCCATGCACATGCAGGGACGCTTGGCTGTAACAAGGCTTTTCAAGCCAGGGTCCTAGCTGCGGTGGGGGGCCTGGGTGCATCACAGCCCAGCCGGCCGCGACGCGTTGCCGCTGCTTGGCCGTGAGCCACGTGGATGAGGGAGGGAGGAGCGTCCAATTCACCGTTTGTGGGAGAGACGTATGTTGGCTGGAAGTTCTCGTGAGAAAACCTCTATCAAATACCATACGTGCCATGGATAGAGTGCCGGAAGCACCAAACGCCGTTCTAGGGTGCCGAACCAAAGTTGTAAACCGTCCAACAGCTACAGCTCTTTGGCAGCGGGCGGAATGATGAGCTGCAGACATGATATTAAGACTCGTGATATTACAAATACGTTCGTGCGATTGCGTCATTCTCTCATCACTGAGAGTGATCTTCGCGACGTCTCCCACCCGCAGCCACCGAACGACTAAGGCAATTACACGAGATACGATTGTGTCATCTAGTAGGTTTTACTTCACGAGTCACCGTATGAGGCCGCAGCTCTCACCTCTGGCGGCGCTGCTCGTGCTCATGGTGGTGCTGCCAATGGGCGCCGCTGGCGCAGACATACCGCAGCCTGCAGCGGGCCTGCAGCCGCCGGCGGACCCCTGCAGCTGCTCCTTCCAAAACGGCATGTGGCAATTTACAGACCGCGTGGGCAGCAACTGGGTGTCGGTGCCCGGCCCGGGCGCCTGCCAGCTGCAAAACCTGGTGGATGGTCGAACGCGCATAACACCGCCGCAGGCGACGGCGGCGGCGGCAGCGGCAGACGCAGGGGCAGCAGGTACCGCTGCGGCCACAGGCATCAGCGCGGACGCTGGAGCGGGCGCGGCGGCGCTGGGCGGCGGCGCGGATGCGACGGGGGCGCCGCTGGATGTCCTTTTCTTTGGAGACAGCATCGATGTGAGATTTGCTGGCACGTGAGATTGCTGGGGTTTATACATGAGAAATGCAGGGGAGGGCACCCAGCTTGTGACGTCATACATGGCTCGCAGCAGCAGGTTGGAGGCAGCAGGGACTGCTCAGGGGCAAGAAACGCAGGCAGCGTCGCAAATAGGCCGCCCAGCGTGAGGATTATGGCTGTGGGCGAGTGGTGGCGGCTCCCTCCTCAAACAGAAAGAAATATGACTGCAAGTTGTGTACGTTGTATTAACAATCACAGGCGTCGTTTCTGGAGTACTACTGCGACCTGCTGCAGCAGCGCCATCCCGGCGCCGCCGTGGAGCGCACCGACGGCCACACCATCCACCGCCTGCGCGCCGGCCTCAATAGATGCGTCGCGCCGGGCGCGGGCCTGCGCGTCTGGCACAAATGGTGCGCGGTTGCGAGCTGCCCCTTCAAGAAGTCTTAAGACCCATGGACACAGGCCCTTCAAACCACACCCTTTCAAAGAGATATCACATCCTCAGGGCCTGCTGTGGTTTGCAGCAACAGTATTCCCACCAGATCCCCGTGATGTGGCTTGCTGCTTCCCCTGCCGTGTTCTCGCCCTAAACACTGCCTAAATCCTGGCCGCCGTGTGGCAATCAACCACTGGAAAACAACACAAAACCAGGCACTTTGGCGTCCACGGAAACGGCCCCTTTTTTGAGGATCGGCAGGGCAACGCAGAGCACCACCTCCGCCAGGCCAAGGCGGCGGTGCCAGGGGGGTCGCCCCACATCCTCGTGATTGGGTCTGGGCTCTGGGACGGCGCGAGGCTGGTCAGCAAGGTCAATCGCAGCGCGGCGCCGGCGGTGCTGCCGCGGGAGTGGGTGGAGGGCTACCAGGCGAACTTCACGGTGAGAAGTTTTGGAGGACCCCTTGTCCTGCAAGTAGGGTCAGACGGCAAAACACCTTGATTCGGGAGCCTGCACATTGAAGTCTTGCTGCGGAGAGGCGGGGGCGCAAAGCCATTGCACCATCTCGTGGACTCTGGGTTTCCGCATCACTTGGCCGAAACATGTGTTGCACTAGTTGCGCACCGAAACCCTATACCCTAGCGCCGCCTGCAGCAACAAACGCAGCGCCCCCCTCACCTGCGTACATGCAGAGGATGGTGGGCCTGGCAAGGTCCTTGTTCCCGGACTCTTTTGTAGTCGCCCACACCGCGCCGCGCGTGCGCCACGACGACCACGGCCGCGCAGTCGCGACGTTCATCGGCCACCAGGTGCGTCGTGGGCACGCGCCGTTGCCTCTATATCCTTAGCAGCACGAGCCGCACGCACCCAAAGCCTACTCAAACCAAGGTCTTGCTGCTCTCCTACCAGTCACCCTGGCCTCCACGACACCTAGCTTGAACTGCCCGGTTCTCCATGCATGTCGGGCCCAGTCTGTGGCTTTGGGCCCTGTTGCTTGCTTTTCACCCTCTTCTCGCTCGCGGGCAAAACCTCCCCTTTCTTAGCTTTCTACCCCCACAAGCTGCACCACACCACACCACGCACCCCGCTCCCTCAAACCACTGTCCCCCCCCCCCCCACCCGGTTACCACGCCTGGGCCCAGGCGTGGTACAGCCAGATGAATGCTGCGCTGCGCCAGGTGGCGCCCTCGCTGCAGCTGCCCCTGGTCGACTTTGAGCTGATGGCGTCGCCCCTTGGGTTCAGCACGTACCTCAAGGTGGGCCAGTGACACTCCAGGCCTGGTCTGCCCGACACTGGCAATGCACTGCACGAACCTGCTTCTGACCAATGCAACAGGAAGAATGCACCTCGAGGCTTGTGTGGCCTCGTTTCTAGTCCAGTACTGCTGCCGTATTGACGGCGCGTCTGTTGGGATGCCTGGGTTTGAAAGCCCCAGGTGCTAGGATGCCACTGCAATGCAAACAAAGCCATGATTCCCACCAAGTTCCTGTTTTGGGGGCAACGGCGCTGCGTGAATGAATGATTTTGCATGCGCTGCACCAACATCTCTCCCACTGCGCCGACAGGACAAGGTGCACCCCAATGCTGTGTTCATGCTGGAGGCACTGAATGTGATCCTGAATCTGCACCAGCAGCATCAAGCGTGCGGAAGGAACAGCGGCAGCAGCAGCAGCAGCAGCAGCAGCAGCAGCAGCAGCAGCAGCAGCAGCAGCAGCAGCAGCAGCAGCGGCAGCAGCGGCAGCAGCGGAAGTCCCTTGATAGCAGGGTTTGACGCCGGCGCGGCGTATTCGGGGCTGGCTGAGTCAGCAGCATCGGCGTCGGCTGCAGCTGCAGCACCGCCGCCGTCCTTGAGGCGCAGGAGCCACAGGAGCCTCCTGATCTGATCTGCACCGGTTTCATGCACAACAGACCCGATGTGCGGCCTTAGGGTAACATGCTTCCCGCTCCACACGCTTTGCTCACACAATCAACAAAGGTGTCAAAGGCAGAAAGTTTGGCTGTTGTACTTTTTTATGCCCAAATCCAAGACTGCCAAATGACAGCTACAATGTGCTGTGACCATTCTGTCAGACATGCAAGCGTGCAGCAGCAGCAGCAGCAGCAGCAGCAGCAGCAGCAGCAGCAGCAGCAGCAGCAGCACATGCATGAGGACCAGCAACGACACCACCTGGATTTTCAACAACACAACTCTGCTCCTGCGCCCGTGCACTGGCACCACTCAGATGAAAGCACGTCGTGCTGACTGTTGCTTTGATGTTTATCGGCTACAAGCATGCAGGTGGCGACAGCGTGGTGCTGGCAGTCGGCGGTTTGATTGCTGTTTTTGTATGAATTACCTGGATGGAATGTTGATATGCACACTTTCTGGTGGCTATTGCAGCAGCACCGGAGCACAGGGCATCGCTGTTCACCGGGCGTTGCTGACATCTGTTGTTTGACACCACTCAGCCCACATATGCAGCCCTGCCTGGGATTGCATCCCGCCGGCTTCAGGCGAGCCTCAAGGTTGGCGAGTCAGGGTTACCTTGGCGCAGTCAGAGCCCACAGTGGCCCCTACATCCCTGCAACACAGAAACAGCGCCGTGCCCCCTGGAGGCGCTGCACATCTGGGCCGCACGCCTACTCGCCCCCGCGCAGCCGCTTTCGTGTGGAGGCCGGGGACCCCTCGCCCCGCATCCGCCGCAGCCGCTCCGCCTCATTGTCAGCCAAGGCTCGCAGCCGCCGCAGGCGCTCCCACTCTTCCGCCAGCGCCGCCCGCAGGCGCACCTCCTCCGCGTTGACCCCAGCCGCGGCCGGGCCCAGCGGCCACCCCTCCTCCAGGCGCGCGCCCTCTCCGATCTCGCGGCCCAGCCGCGCCGTGTGCTTGTTCATCGCATCGTGCACCAGCGCCACGAGGGACCTCTCCCGCGCCTCCGCCGCATCCGCCGCTGCTGTCGCCCGCTGCAGCCGCTGAGCCTGGGCAGCGGCCAAGCGCTCGGCCTCGGCACGCTCGGCGTCAAAGCGGGCCCTGCTGGCGTCGAGGCGCCTCATCTCTGCCGCCGCGCCCGTAATGAGCGCCGCCATGCCCAGTGGCAGCGCGCGCCGCTCCTCCTCGAGCGCGCGCCGCGTCTCCTCAAACGCCTTGTGCGCGGTGCTGATGCATGCGCTGTTGTGGCGGGCGATCATGATCACCGCCTCGACATCCCGGCAGGCGGCCGCGAGGTGCAGCGGCTGCAGCCCATTGTTGTCCTGCGCACCCACGTCGGCGCCGCAGCTCAGAAGCGTCTCCAGAAGCTCACAGTTTTCCACCTCGGCTGCAAAGTGCAGCACCGTTCGGCCGCCGTGCGTGGTTGCCTCCAAGGAGGCGCCGCGGTCCAGCAGCATGACGGCAATGTTGACTTGGTCTTCAAAGTCCTCAGCTGCAACGGCGTGGTGGAGCGCCTGCAGGCCCTCTGCGTCGGCGGCATCGACCAGGGCGCCGGCGTCCAGAAGAACTTGGAGGCTCATTTGGCAGCCAATCTTTGCCGCCATGTGAAGCGGGACCCTCCCACCGGTGGCGGGCGCGTTGACGTCGGCGCCACGCTGCAGCAGGACGAGCAGCGCCTCGTGGCAGGCGCCCGATGCTGCACGATGGACCGCGGTCCAGCCGTTCTTGTCGGTAGCGTTGGGCGCCGCTCCGGCGTCAAGAAGCGCATGCAGCATTTCTGTCAGCCCGTTTTCGGCTGCCAGGTGCAGGGCGGTCGTCCCATCCGCCTTCGCGGCGTCCGCCTGCGCGCCTCGCGCGAGCAGCAGAGACAGGATTGCCTTGGCGTCAAAGGAGGCGGCCTCATGGAGCGCCTGCTGGCCGGAGGCATCTGCGGCCGAGGCATCCGCGCCGCCGTCGAGGAGCACAATGGCCGCATCCAGATGCTTGTTCATGGCAGCCAGCTGTAAGGGACGGAGGCCCGGTGCAGCTGCTGCAGGAACGGCGAAATCATAACCGGCGAGATTTAGGGCGGTGCCTGCAACCACAGTGGCGGCGTTGGGGTCGGCCCCGCGGCTGAGCAGCACGCGCAGGGCGTCTGACCGCCCGTGGGCAGCGGCGTGGTGGACCGCCTGCCAGCTGTGCACGTCGGCTTCATCAATGGACGCGCCGCGGTCCAGCAGGGCGGCGACCATGGGGGCACACCCCGGCTCGCAGCGCATCACTTCCACCAGGGCGCGCTGCCCGTTGGGACCCTTGGCGTCGATCTGCACCCCTGCGTCCAGCAGCAGCTGCACCAGGGCAACGTTGCCAGAGGCCGCCGCGAAGCACATCGCGCTGCCGGCGGCAGGGTCGTTGGGCGCAAAGCGTGCGCCGCGCTGCAGCAGGAGGCGCAAGACGGCAGCATTTTTTGCTGCAAGCGGCAGCGCCAGCTGTCCGCAGGCGCCGGCGGCCGATGCGCCATGCTCCAGCAGCAATTGCATGGTTGCCACATGGCCGTTGGTGGCCGCCAGCTGCAGCGGCTGTTGGTCAGGACTGGTGGCGGTGCTGGCGCATGCGCCGCATTCCAGCAGGGTGCGCGCCACATCAGTGTGGCCCCCTCGCGCCGCATAATGGAGAGCGCTGTAGCCGTTGGACGTGCATGCGTTGATGTCTGCGCCGCGCTGGATCAAGAGCATGACAGTTGCAGCCTGCCCGTGCGCTGCTGCCCAGTGCAGGGCTGTGCGCGGCACAGCGCTGTTGAGTGGGGCGTCCCCGCCCATGGCAACGGCCTGCGCCCTGTGTACATCCAGCAGGCGCCGCACTCCATCCACATCTCCGGACACGATCAACGCCTTCAATTGATCCCAATCGCCGATCTCAGGCTCAGGGCACTGCGTCGGGGCTCGAACCATTTGAAGTGACAGGCGGGCCGCTTTCTGCGATCGGCAAAGTTTTACTTGTGGCATGATTTTACTTGGGGCATGAAGTCACGAGTTGCGATCCGTCACAGGCATTGCTCATGTTCTAGTAATAGCAGCACCATGAAGGCCAGCAGGCAGGAGGTCCAGCATGGTCGTGATGAGTCACCAGGGTGCAGCAGCACCTGGGCTAGTATCGGTCAAACAGGCGTGCTTGCTCGACATGGGGCGGTTATTTGTTGAAGCATATGCCTTGCCCATGCACACGCGCTTGCCGATACAGCATCAGTGTTTAAGAGGCAGGTGCGCGGCATGCCCACAACCCATGCAACACTCACACGCCTGTCGCAGAGCATGGCGTGTGAGCTGACTGCCAAGGGTGTCATGTGCGGATGTCTGCTTTGCAGCCGATGTTGGAAAGGCCATTACCGGGTTCATGTTGAGCACGTCATCAGCGTGACCATGCAAGCAACCTGCACAGCTTGTTGCCGGGAAGAACTGTCACTTCCTGGGGCGGGACCCAAAGGCGCGCAGACTCCAACGCAGCGAACGCATCACAGCTCAGCGCGAGCCGCGCCCGACGCGGCGCCGCCTGCCGTAGCGGCAGCAGAAGGCACGGCGGG